>NW_023996037.1:5000-65980 GCF_015586225.1 Lucilia sericata | reverse complement strand
TTTAGTAAATGATGAGTTTGTTTGTGTGTTTCTTATTTTGACAAATATACTTTATATTTTAGCAATATTTTAAAATACTACCTTTTTAGTTCAGTAATTTCTTTTTCGTAACACCTATAAACACTAAAAAGTGTTTACCCAACAACTTCTATTCACATTCATATATATCTGTCGCCTGCGTTTTATACAATTTAAAATATTCAAATTTATTCCAAATTTTTTGTTGGTTTCTTTTTCAAAATAATATTGAATTCCACTAAACCACAATTAGTTTTTGTACTCATATTTATTTGGTTTTTGTTTGTTTTGTCCTTTTTCATGTAAATATTTAAGCATTTTATATCAATGACTTTATGACTGCAAATTTTTTTATATGAAAAAATCAACTTTGTTTTGTAATATATTCTACATATAAATTTTTTGAAAGTGCAACATCAACATCATGCATATAGTTTGTATTTTTTGATGCCTCAAAGGAATAGATGGTTGCATAAATGTATGAATACAAAAACAAATGTAAATGATGGCACAACAACAACAACAACTGCAACAATAATAATAAAAATAAAAATTGTGAAAAAAAAATTTTTGAAAAAACTGAAATGAGATGTAAAAGGATTAGAAAACAAACAGAGAATGAATGATAAACAATTTGCAAAAATGTGTTTATGTCAGTTGAAATTTGTAACTTTTTATTAAACAAAAATATTATTTTAGTTACGGGTTTTTGTTTTTGGTTTTAAATTTGAATATAATAAACCATAATTCGTACAGTGAAACAAAGTTTTAACGAACTTATTAAACAAATTTTTGATAAAACTGAAATAATCTTAAACGAAATAAGAACTGAAACTGTCACGAAACTAGTTCTGAGTAT
Organism: Lucilia sericata; assembly: GCF_015586225.1. Lineage (NCBI taxonomy): Eukaryota > Metazoa > Arthropoda > Insecta > Diptera > Calliphoridae > Lucilia > Lucilia sericata. Next base: position 65,103 of record NW_023996037.1, on the reverse strand, counting down.
TTTATAGCTTTCTTAGAGCAGTGCTATAAATGACTTTGAATTAATTTTAACGGAATTCGTCTGTTGCTATAAAGGTAATGCTTAACGTTATTTTTATTAGTAGCATTATATTAAAATTAATAGTATTTATTAAATGTTTTAAGCAGTCAAGGATTTTCTATTGATAAATAGGGTATGAAATGTATTGCAATGATTCAAATGAAGTACTGGATTAGATTTAAAGGTGTAAATCTCTAAACAGAACTCATACAGAAGGTCCCTATATCCGCTAAGGTCTTAGAACTACTTTATAAATGAGTTTAGTGATGATTTTCGCTTCGTAATGAATATATAAATGGACAACATAACAAAAATCGGTTGAAATCGGTTCACAGAATTCTCCCGATCCACTATACAATCGACTTTTATTATTGCGGGTTTTAGGAACTTAGAAGCACTGGCTTATACATGAGTTTTGTATTCCACCACTGGGCCGCTCATTCTCAGAACATCAAGAGCATCTAACACAGAGATAGTTATTACAACTGACATATTTAAGGAGACAATGAAGTACTTTTCACCATATAAAGCAGGACCGGATGGTATTATTCTAGCATTTTTGCAGATGGAGGCGGGACTGGTTTTCGTACATGTTTTAAATTGTCATATGCATCAATTAAATGGCTGGATGCAAATCAGGAAAACCTAGTAATGCAACACATAAGTCCTATTGATCGATAAGCCTTACGTTCTTCCTACTTAAAACCTTGGAACGGATAGACGATAGAATGGTTAAAAGCAGGCAAAGACTTAAATATAAGCAGCATGCTAATGTAAAGAGACGATCGGTGGAAACCGCGTTTAGCGAAGTTGTCCCCTATAAAGGTGAATCCTTCGATAGCAAACTGTATACACTGGCATACATGCATTGACAACGTGCAAGCTGATACTCTTATCCAATCCTTAGACCAGTTTTATGTTGACTGGGTGCTCTGTAACTGGATCAAGTACATGTTAAGTAACAGATGGATAAGATGCGAGATGTACGATTTAACCATCAAGAAAAGGGTATTTCGTTTTACACCATAAGGTGACCTTTTGTGTACTACGTCAACCAAGTTAAGGAAACGTTGCTAGGTACTCCAACCATTGAAACATGTATAAGATATGCAGACGAACTGCTCATAACCTTAGGCAAACTGTTCAAAAGTATATTGAACACAATGGAAGGCTATACAGAATTAACTGACTTGCTCGATCTCATACTAGGCACAGAATATGTCAAAAGCTTTGAAATACTGATCCCAAATAGAATATATTGGTCAAGCGGATCATTAGGGCGAATACTTGTATGAATCCGTTGCTACACGAATGGCTCTATATTGGGGGACAAAGAGGGCCTAGGGTTCTGTATTGAAGACCCAGAAACAGAAATATATCACCGTTTACCTAATCACAACACTAGCTTCCAGGCAGAAGTACGAGCAATAAGGGAATGCGTAAATGGGATTAGAATAAATATGGCGCCGACAGGGCTTAACATATTTATCGATAGCCAGAAGGCAATTAGTGCGATATCAGAGTATAAAGTTAAATCTATGACCGTATTGTATTGCAAGAAAGTTCTAACCGAATACTCTCCCAGAGGTAAGGTTTACATCATATGGGTACCGAATGTCGAAGTGCTTTACGTAAACAACAGCCGTGTTGGTCTTTTTCAATCACTGGGCGAGATTCTTTCACGGCTCGTCATCGCCCCTTTGTGTAACTTACACGCAGGTGACAATTTTTTTACATGGTTCTGTCGGTCCATGTACAAGCACATTGATGAAGTACTCGAGCTATCCAATCTCTTGCCATAGCAGCCCCGTTGCGGAATGACTGGTATCATGAAAAGACAATCACTGGTTAGAGCCGATAGAAGTGCATTCTCATCATCTAAAAACTCACCCCAAGGCATTCCTTGAGCTCTTAAAGTCGCCCAATCACACTACTGAGATGGCTCAGTTGTTTCGGCAACAGCACCTAGGTACAACAAATTGGTAGTCCGGAACACGGATCCATTTTCAATTGACAAGACTTATTTCAGTGGCCACAAGGAACTACTGTGATAAGTTGAGTATGTTTTAGAGTAAACTCCAACACACTCAAACATGAAGGACAATCGCGGATAAATTAAAGATTAAGGTATTAAAAACTCAGTCAACGTCTCAACCAACTCCACCGCCACTTCAACTATACATCCGTCATTCCGACATCTCCACGGGTACAACACAGAATCCCTCTCATCCATTAGATACAAGTACCTAGGTACAACAAATTGGTAGTCCGAAACACGGATCCATTTTCAATTGACAAGACTTATTTCAGTGGCCACAAGGAACTACTGTGATAAGTTGAGCATGTTTTAGAGTAAACTCCAACACACTCAAACATGAAGGACAATCGCGGATAAATTAAAGATTAAGGTATTAACAACTCAGTCAACGTCTCAACCAACTCCACCGCCACTTCAACTATCCATCCGTCATTCCGACATCTCCACGAGTACAACACAGAATCCCTCTCATCCATTAGATACAAGTATCTGATGGTACATCGCACACCCATACATACCCAATCTTTGCATTATCAGCTCAAATCCAACATTTTATTAATCCACAGCCTTGCCCTGTGGTTTGCCCTAATCTTCAGAGGACTTGGTCTATAATTAAATGAATGAGAATGGCAAATATTGTTGTCATTTGTAAAATAGCCTATCTACTCTTTTGGAAGTTTGACATAGAAGCTCATTTATAAAAATAAGAAATAGAGTAAATGAAAGAACAGAGCCTTGCGGCTGATGAAATCCCATCTGTAAACACTCTTATAAACCGATCCAGAGAAGGTTCGATATAAGTCGAGAGAAGTTTTTACCAACACCAAAGGCAACTATCAAACGCCTTAGAGATATCTACAGCCACTACTTTACTTTCGCCCAAATGGTGAATGAAATTGCACCATTTTTGCAATTGGTCGCTAATTTCAGGGTTGTTAGGATCTCCCTTTCTGGGGATTTCCGATATTCGTAATAGATTCATTTTGTTGTTTTGGTTCTATGATCCACTGATGTGACGTTGCATTGGAGGCGAGAAAACTTATTATTATTTTCAACAATTTTAAACATACTACTCCACATTTATGCATTTAATCTTCTTTTAATTTTCATGAATATTTAAACAATTTCTCAAATAATTTATTTCTTTTTTCTTTCAACACATTGTTTTTGTTGTATATGTATATGTGTGTGTGTAAATATCACCACTCGTATTTTAATGAGCCAAAGTCATTTTTTATACTTGCAAATTGTTTTTTAAGTGTTAGTTCTAGGATATCTTTCCTAAATCCCCACGTTTCTAGTCCTGTCTCTTTTTCAACGCACACTTACACACAGAAATATTATTTTGAAAACTACTATAACCATAAATATTTCTTGGTTTTCAGGGGGTAAAAAAGGGAACAAAAACATAGAATGAAAGTAAGGCAGGTCATGCCAGGCCATATGATACCCTACACGTGAGTATGTGTATTTAGCAAGAAATGGTTTGCATGATTTTCGACATTATTTAGGAATTCGTTTTGGGACCTGTAAGTTCATTGCAAGGACAGTGACACTTTTAGATCAGTGTTGGACCAATATTTTTGGGTGCTACAAACATGGGTACAAGCCCATCAGACACTCTCCACTATAAAGGAATATAGTGGAGAGTGTCTGATGGGACCATATGATACCCTACACCAGTTATGAATATTAAATGTGATTTACTTTTCATAATAAAGCATTTATCTTCAATATTCCCTTGTTCCGATACATTTAAGCAATTTATGGATGAAAAGCTAATTTTCTGAAAGAGGCTTTATATGGGGGCTAGGGGCAAATATGGACCAAGCCCGATAAAATTTTGTGAATATATTTATATTTACGTAATATTTTATTGTGCTGAATTTCATCGCGATATTTGTGTTTATAAGTTAATTTGGGACATTCAAGTAATTTTCTGAAGGGGACTTTGTATGGGAGCTAGGGTCAAATGGGGCCCGATCTTTATGAAATTTGGCAAGGTCATCAAGACTTCTATAAAACTTAGTTGTGCCGTATTTTATCGATATATCTGTATATTTAACATAATTATGAGCTCAGAAGCCCTTTTCGGGGGGTTCTGTTCTATGGGGGCTAGGTGAAATAATGGACCGATTTTAACCATTTTCAATAGGCTTCGTCCTTAGGTCAAATTTCATCCAATTATCTTGAAAATTGCGACCTGTACCTTGCGCACAAGGTTTACATGGACAGCCAGCCAGCCAGACGGACGGACGGACATAGCTTAATCGACTCAGAAAACGATTCTAAGCCGATTGGTATACTTTAAGGTGGGTCTAGGACGAATATTTTTGTACGTTACAAACATCAGCACAAATCCAATATACCCTCCCCACTAAAGTGGTGTAGGGTATAAAAACTCAAGCTAAAATAAAAGCCAAGTCATAAAGAGCCACCACTGCTGCTGCATGCATTAAATAGTCGTGGGGTAATAAATCATTGCGTAGTGCGAGCGAACTGCAGCAGCATTAAGTTGGTGGAAGAACAAAAAACAAAATTGCCGTTGCAACAGCAACTTTGAGTTTAGATGCCTCCGCGATAGCAGCCGTATGGAATTACAAGTTTAAACGAGTGTTATAGTTTGTTGTTACACAGAGTGTTTACAAGAGTGGAAACTATGAATATGCAATAATTTTCCACAAATTTATCATATTTTATATGAGTGTGTAGAACTGTTTTTTTCTCGATATCATGTTTTTTTTCGTGCTGCGTTAGTTTCTGTTTAAATCAGTCAAAATGTTCGTTTAGGATTTTAATGTGTAAAGTAGCGAACAGAAGCAAGTAAAACATTTATTATTGTTACTTTATTTACAGAGGCTAAAGAAATTTGTCAGTCATTCTTAAAATGAGAGTTTTGCATTTTGACAAATAATGCAATTAAATTGGGAAAAATTGCTTTTATAATGGAAAACATGAAGACTAATTGGCTTTGATGCAATTGCTTAAACTTTCAGCCTCAATAAGTGGTTTAAAGGGCAGATAATGTTGAAAAATCTTTACGTCTTCATAGGCTAAAAAGATTTCTCGATATCTATTTATTATCGATCAGATGATAAGGTTAATTTTCCAGAGTATGCTATGCATTCAGGAGACTCGTAAATAATCGGCTATTAAAAAGCTTCCTATAAGGGACAGATAAGTTGAGAGAGTTAACATGAATAATACAAAACTATTCGACATAAAGAGGGATAATTTAGAAATATGGGCGGGAGAATGACCACTTGAAATAATGAAACTGTTGTTTAAACTAGAAAAATCATATGAGCCAGTTCGAGACTCATTCCATCCGAAACGAACGAACGGTTTTTAGCCTATGTAGAACAGGCTGAGAAAATAGCAAAACTCTGGAACACTTCTTTTGTTTTTGCGAATTTAGTTGGAACTAATGGGACGATAATAGCTTCATAGATCGCTATATAAAGCTCACAAGTTGGTGTATTTCTTCGGATCCGATATATTACACATACACTTTTATCCGTTTGGAGAGTTTATGTGACATCCTCTACGGAAAAGTATGTTTCCTATGTTAAGATTGAGTTTATTTAGAAGTGGAGAAACTTATCAATACTCAGTCCAACGAAACGATTGATAACAGTTATCGATAACGTTTAATTGGCATTGAAAATGAGCAATATCGGTGTACGAATTCATTGTTCTCCAAATCATTGCAATCCTATTAAGTGACCAGATTAGATTAAGCAAGTAAAAAACATCATATGGCCTGAGCAGACTCGATGTGTGAGAGATTTTTACGTAACGAATATTGGTTTAGAGATTGAATAGCTCAAGTACTTGGAAACAAAGCGCTTGTACAAGGACCGGAAAGGAAGGAAAGAGAGAAGGAAGGAAAGGAAGGAAGAAGGAGGAAGGAAAGGAAGAAGGAAAGGAAGGAAAGAAGGAAAGGAAGGAAGGAAGGAAAGGAAGGAAAGGAAGGAAAGGAGGAAGGAAAAAGGAAAGGAAAGGAAAAGGAAGGAGGAAGGAAAGGAAGGAAAGGAAGGAAAGGAAGGAAAGGAAGGAAGGAAGAAAGGAGGAAAGGAAGGAAAGGAAGGAAAGGAAGGAAAGGAAGGAAAGGAAGGAAGGAAGGAAGGAAAGGAAGGAAAAGGAAGGAAAGGAAAGGAAAGGAAGGAAAGGAAGGAAAGGAAGGAAGGAAGGAAAGGAAGGAAAGGAAGGAAAGGAAGGAAAGGAAAGGAAGGAAGGAAGGAAGGGAAGGAAGGGAAGGAAGGGAAGGAAGGGAAGGAAGGAAAGGAAGGGGGAAGGAAGGAAGGGAAGGAAGGGAAGGAAGGGAAGGAAGGGAAGGAAGGGAAGGAAGGAAGGGAAGGAAGGGAAGGAAAGGGAATGCTTCCGGATTCACGATTATAAGGTTAATCAGGCAAAGACTCCAGCCATAATTCGAGCGGTATACTGGGTAAGATACTACACGATATGGTGAATGTGTTTCATCAGTTTGCAACTTGTTAAAGATGATTTGTGCGGTTCAGAAATGTTAATATTGTCACGAAAGACAAAAACCAGACAACTGGAACGCTATAAAAGAAAATACCTTTCTGCACTTGATCATACCTAGCGATGAAAAATGGATCCATTTCGATAACTCGAAGCATAAAGGGCCAAATAGACTACACAAACCGATTGTTATGTAGTATGTGTTTCGTGTTTGTACAAATGCTTGCGGTTTGTTTGTACAAAGATAAACAAATTTTTGATTTTTACACAAACATATTGAATTTTTATCAAACCGTTTGTATGGTTTATATTCATAAATAACAATTTTTTTTACCAAATTTACATTTCTAAGAAAAATTGACATCTGTATCTTCGCAAATCCACAAAAACGTGAAAAAATAAGTCTTTGTACGAGCAATGTTTGTGTAGTGTGTGTGGGAATGAAAAAAGTATGTTTGTCAAGCGCGCTTGTGTAGTCTATTTGGGCCTAAAGAGATCGTATGCGAAGCCGGAGATCCATGTCGCTAAAGTGATGCTAAGTATTTGGTGAGACCTAAAGGGTATTATCAATTATGATCTACTTAAATCTGACCAGACAATCATAGGGAATCTATACCAAATGCAACTTAGGCGAGTCTTGCCCAAAGAAATGCTTTGGTTATTCAGCCAGACATGTAAGCATAATATTCCGTCATTACAACGTTTGGTTTTAATATGCTTTACTTAAGGCCCAAATAGACTAGACGAGCGGCTTGACAAACATACCAATATTTTACGTTTGTGCAAGCCTGTTGTGTAGTGTATGAGGGTGTTTCGTGTTTGTACAAATGCTTGCTGTTTGTTTGTACAAAAATTAAAAAAAATTGATATTTACACAAACATATTGAATTTTTTTTCAAACCGTTTGTATTGTTTATATTCATTTATAACAAATTTTTCACAAAATTTACATTTATAAGAAAAATTGACATCTATACCTTTTCAAGTCCACAAAAACGTGAAAAAATCGGAGTTTGTACGAGCAATGTTTGTGTAGTGTGTGTGCGAATGAAAAAAATATGTTTGATAAGCCGCTTGCGTAGTCTATTTGGGCCTTTAGGAACAGTTATTCCCAAAGAGGCTTTATTCATTCTTGTCCTCGGAAGATGAGAAGGTCTTATGACATGGATCTATAATCCATATACTTCGAAGTAATGATTTTTTTGAAGAAAACTTTGCAACACTGTTGCCCAATGTATGCAAAAGAGATACCCCGATACATATACATACATACATATGTATGTATATAAATACACACATCTATATTATTTTAATTAATTTGAGTACAAATGTCTAACCTAAGGCCATTAGTCTAGATGCTTTAAACAAAATCTGTTTGGACAACAAATCTTTCTCTATATTATATTTAAAAAAATCCGTATTACTTAGACACAGAAGGTCATTTTAAAAATCTATTTACTTCGGGCTACCATATGCTACCTACCATACATGGTGGAGTATTGTTTTTCATTTTTTTTGGTTTGTAAATTAATATGGGTCAATTTTTAAAGCGAAATTGAAAACGGAGCAAAAAAAATTACAAACTGTAACTTGTAATTTCCTTTTGCTTTTTATTTTAGTTTGGCAAATACTAATAAAAAAATAAGTGAGCGTGTGTGTATTTTTGGTATTTTTACTAATGAAAAGCTGCATTTGAAAATATAAACGAATCCAATTTCCAAAAAAACAAAATAAAACTTTCAGCTGAAAATTGTTTTTTTTATGAGTCCAAAAGTAAAATGGCTATAAAATTTACACATTTATATGTAAGAGTTTATGTTTTTTATATGAATACTAAAAGTATAGGTATGTGTTAAATTTTAAAGTGTGGATCATAGTAAAATGTACACTTTACATAAACATAGATACTGAAAGCTACACTTTTAAAGAACCAAAGTTATTTTTGAACTAGTTTTTATGTGTACTTTTTATTATATCACGTAGTGTTATTAGGTATACGCTTAAAAATACATGAGTTTGAGTAAATATTAAACTCGCATACATATGAATATTTTACCGTGTATGTGAGTGTTTGTTCAGTTGATGTATTAAAATTGAAATCATACACTCATACACATTTATTTATTATTTAAAAAGGTATATATGTGTGTATTTACCCTGTAGGCCACCGAATTATATTTCCCTTTAGCGTTTTCTCTTTAATCACTATAAGCCACCCCTAGTTAATCACTAATCTGCTTACAAGGCTTTCGATTGCCGTAAGCATTTAGACAACTGTGCGAGAGAGAATGTTTATCTTATAGAAAATATGATTTTTAAGTCGGTGAGTTTTAGTCTAGGAGATTTGCAGTATTTCTTTTCTATTTGAAAAATGAATAATGGTTCCATTAAAATTCTCCGAAAAAGTAGATCCTTTCTATTACCCTGATAAAACAGGGTGTACCTTTTCTAGATCCTCCTACAAATATCCTTTTATATCGTTTTCCAATTTACCTACAAGGGCTCCTATTGGATCACCTCATTGAAATTTTGATATACATATGTCATTCTATTGTATCAACAATGAACTCCATTGCAACCGGTTTTGGAAGTATCTAAATCCGTTAAAAGATTTTTGTATCTAAATCGGACCAATCATCTCAGATTGACGTTCTTTCTTCTAGAAAAGCCTTTAAACTAATACATATATTCATTCATGTGCAAATTTTACATTTTTGAAAGGTATAAGATCATCAGGTCTTCTCATAACTCTTAGAACAACTCCCAATAAGGCGTTGTTTGTTTTGCTTAACTGTCTACCTGTGAATCTTCCAGCCATACAACTGGCAATGTGCTCTGCAGTCAGACTGGGTATGATGAACCAGTGGAAACTTTGTTCCAGGGGGTAGGCGAAGATTGTATAGAATTTGTTGCAAACCCCTATAAACTATTGTGTTTAGGAACCGCCTTTTTCCAGAAATTTCCGTTATCATATCTCTACGGATTTTTATGATTCACCTCCTTTTATTGTTTACATGTTCTATTGTGTTCCATCTTATAAAAAATATCCGTCATCATATCTCTATGGATTCTTATGAATTCCTACTTTAACTTTTTCTGTGTATATACTGATCAATCAAAGGCAATTAGAAGAGTTAGAGGCGGCATGTTCTTTAAGGAATTTGTAACCGAATTATTCTTTAGACGTGATTATGATTGCAATATCTGAAACTATACTGACAATGTAACTGCTATTAAAACCCTGATCGGTGTGAAATACACATATCAAAATTGGTCATAGAATGCCGAGAGTCTCTAAACCAGATGGTGAGGAATTCAATCTGATAGGTATATCAGAAACTATACTGATAATGTAACTGTTATTAAAACCCTGATCGGACGTACGTAAAACTGGTCGTAGAATGCCGGGAGTCTCAGAAACTATACTGACGGAGTAAGTGCTATTAAAACCCTGATCGGCAGTACGTAAAACTTTTCGTAATATGCCGGGAGTCTCAAAAACTATACTCACAGTGTAACTTTTATTAAAACCCTGATCGCTGTGGAATACACATATCAAAACTGGTCGTAGAATGCCGGGAGTCTCTAAACCATATGGGTTAAGGACATAATTGGCAATACAATTGCTGATACTTTAGCGAAATCTGGAGCCATGGTTCTGCGGTATATCTCTGTTCTCTAAGTCCGGCAGTTCTGGACCGATAGAGCTAAAAATTTGTGTCTGGCCTACTATCCAATAGTACTAACCTTGGAGCAACTTTCATCAAAATCGATTTTATGAGTTGGATCACTTGACATGAAGTTGTCCATATGTATGTATATATGTACTTGCTCAATTACTAGAGCGATATGGTCACCTATCTAGTAGGTCTTAGTAGATTGCACTGATATCAGTTATCTCTGGTCCCTGCAAATTTGGAAATGGGTCTTCCCTACAATGCTTTATTCAGAAGTTGTCAAAATGAGTGTGAAGAGCAAACCATCGTTAGCTTAGTTGTTCGATCATTGAGACAGCTCGGTATCAAACTTTAGGGTAGACTTGTTTTACTGATCTGTCTAACCGTTCTCCCCATTATAACTCTTTTATAGAAAATCAGTTTATTGATAATAATTCGTTTAATATTTAAGATTTGAAATATAATTCGACAAAATTTCATTTTAAGAAATTTTCTAGAGTTCCACCTATAACTTTGCAAACAAGGCTCAAAACTGCCTGGTAAGCATCTAACGTTACAGAACAATTGTAATAAAATCTATGGTTGTAAAACTGGAAATGTTTACTTTTTTGCTGTCAAGTTTAGTTGTCTTTTTTTTTTGTTTTTTCTTTTGACCATTTAACAAAATTGACTTAACATGTGTTAGCTTTTTACAGAAATAAAATAAAAGGAAAAATATGAAAACAGAAACTACTAAAAAGTAATAAAAAAATAATATTAAAACTCTAGAATTAGAAAATTTAACTGCAAAATATTAAGTCAAGGACTCTGAAAGAGACGTCAAAACATATGAAATGAAATTTAATGGTTAAAGTTTATAAATTTAAAATGCTTTTATGAATTGTTAAATGAAATTTTAAATTAAAAGGAAATTTAAACTGAAAATAAAATCAAATGAAGTTTATTTCAAACTCTATATTAAGGTATACAAAATGTTTCTCATAATAAGAGAAAGTTACCTTTGCTTCCGAACCTTCCCAACTGTTTGGAAATTTAACTATCTTAAAACATTATTGTTTATTGTCTGCTTGATAGATCCATCCACCACAGTATCCACTCCCTAGAATATTATTTAAAATTTTACAAATTTACTAACTGCATCAACAACATGCCAGTCATTATAAATAATCGCTTTCATAATCTGTTGCCATGAAAATGTATGCGCATTTGACATATTATCTGTTTTCGGTATTTTTTTCGCAACAAAATTTACGAAAAAAGTTAACGAATTAAGATAAAAGCAACTGCTGGAAAAACCATAGTTCAAACATTTTCGGGTCGGAGAAGGAAAACAAAACTGTTCACCACTAACTATGATGTGCACTTTGTTGAAAAAGTTATTTGACAGACGCTTTTTTTGGGGGGGTTAATACTAATTTTGTTTTTTAGTTAGAGTTAGTTAGTAGTTAGTTAGTTAGTTAGTTAGTTAGTTACGTTAGTTAGTTAGTTAGTTAGTTAGTAGTTAGTTAGTAGGTTAGTTAGTTAGAGTTAGTTAGTTAGGTTAGTTAGTTAGTTAGTTAGTTAGTTAGTTAGTTAGTTAGTTCGTTAGTTAGTTAGTTAGTTAGTTAGTTAGTTAGTTAGTAGTTAGTTAGTAGTTAGTTAGTTAGTTAGTTAGTAGTTGTTAGTTAGTTAGTTAGTTCGTTAGTAGTTAGTTAGTTAGTTAGTTATTTAGTTAGTTAGTTAGTTAGTAGTTAGTTAGTTAGTTAGTTAGTAGTTAGTTAGTTAGTTAGTTAGTTAGTAGTTAGTTAGTTAGTAGTTAGTTAGTTAGTTAGTTAGTTCGTTAGTTAGTTAGTTAGTTAGTTAGTTAGTTAGTTAGTAGTAGTTAGTTAGTTAGTTAGTTAGTAGTTAGTTAGTTAGTTAGTTAGTTAGTTCGTTAGTTAGTTAGTTAGTTAGTTAGTTAGTAGTTAGTTAGTTAGTAGTTAGTTAGTTAGTTTAGTTAGTTAGTTAGTTAGTTAGTTAGTAGTTAGTTAGTTAGTTAGTAGTTAGTAGTAGTAGTTAGTTAGTTAGTTAGTTAGTTAGTTAGTTAGTTAGTTAGTAGTTAGTTAGTTAGTTAGTTAGTTAGTTTAGTTAGTTAGTAGTTAGTTAGTTAGTTAGTAGTTAGTTAGTAGTTAGTTAGTTAGTTAGTAGTTAGTTAGTTAGTTAGTTAGTTAGTTAGTTATTTTAGTTAGTTAGTTAGTTAGTTAGTTAGTTAGTTAGTTAGTTAGTTAGTTAGTTAGTTAGTTAGTTAGTTAGTTAGTTAGTTAGTTAGTAGTTAGTTAGTTAGTTAGTTAGTTAGTTAGTTAGTTAGTTAGTTAGTTAGTTAGTTAGTTAGTTAGTTAGTTAGTTAGTTAGTTAGTTAGTTAGTTAGTTAGTTAGTTAGTTAGTTAGTTAGTTAGTTAGTTAGTTAGTTAGTTAGTTAGTTAGTTAGTTAGTTAGTAGTTAGTTAGTTAGTTAGTTAGTTAGTTAGTTAGTTAGTTAGTAGTTAGTTAGTTAGTTAGTTAGTTAGTTAGTTAGTTAGTTAGTTAGTTAGTAGTTAGTTAGTTAGTTAGTTAGTTAGTTAGTTAGTTAGTTAGTAGTTAGTTAGTTAGTTAGTTAGTTAGTTAGTTAGTTAGTTAGTTAGTAGTTAGTTAGTTAGTTAGTTAGTTAGTTAGTTAGTTAGTTAGTTAGTTAGTTAGGTTAGTTAGTTAGTTAGTTAGTTAGTTATAGTTAGTTAGAATCAAACCTTCCTCATTCAAAAATTAGTACCTCACTCAATCCTGTTGCTTTTGGAAAATTACAGAGTTTGCAGATACCACCCTAATGTATAATTTTATAAATTTTCGTAATATATTTATGTATTTTTGTAATACATCGACCACAAAAACCGCATTGTGTACAAAAACACTATTAACAGATTCTATGAAATGATAAAGTGATAACTTTCAATTAAATTTTGACTTTTTTAGTTGTACAAAATAATACGTTAATATTTGAGGGGATAATAAAGGGTGGTAGGATAATATATTGGGTGTTAATATTAATATTATATAGTCAGACTTTCTAAAAGTAGCTAAATAATTAAATTTGATAAGTTGATGAATTATTTTTCTGATTCTGAAATACAATTATATACATAGTTTAGATATCTAAAATAATACAGCATTTTCATATCAGGCGGATTTTTGCAAAAACCAGAATTGTTCGGAAAACATTTAGTTCTATTGAAATATTTTCGGTTAATTTTTCATCTATTACTAATTGTTAAATATTGTCATATTTTAAGAACTTATTTTGTAAATAAATTTTAATACTATATTGTAAATATTAACATCTATATAGATGTAAATAAATAAGTATTTAGTTTGGTATACATATAAAATATAAAGTAAAATTTGTTATACCTAAGAATAAAGTTGTCAAATATTGATGATGATAAAGTTATTATTTACTAATGACCACACACATTTAAAACGCAAAAACCAGCAACAAACATTAAACCGGATATCAATTGATATATAGCAATAAATATGTAGACTAATTATTTACTTAATTGTTTACATAATTAATAAAATGCGAAAAAAGATAATTTTTAAATTATTTAGTTAAAGCAGAACTGGGAGTTGCATTAGGTCAAAGTTCCATATAATAATCTTTCAGCAGCTTACAGTAGATAGAACCAAATATAGAGCAGAGTAGATCGCACCAAATATAGAGCATTACCTTAGCGCCAAAGATATTTGTCGTTGGTCGACATTCGGCAAGTTGTGCGTGTATCACCTTCGATCTCTTACGCTTCGGTTTTCATATCCAATACATCATCAAAAATAATCTAATATGCAATATATCACTTCAGTTGTTCAGAGTATTTAACAATAGTTTTCCTGAAACCCTCATAGTAAATGACTTTTTAATTAAAATTGAATTCATTCATATGACTAATTATTTCTAATGTATAATTTGAAAAAACCATTAACATTAAAGTGTGTGTAAGAGAGTAGTTTTGCATTTATTAATGATTTAGTTTGAAAATGCAAATATTCTGTAATATATTTATGTTGATTAAGATAATATATGTATGTACAGTATTAGGATAATATATTAGGAACCAATATTACAATACAGATGATATGAATTTAGTTACTACAACTAAATATGAAAGCAATAGCATAATTTTATGGTTTATAATGAACTTGTACGTTTGGTAGAACAGAAATTTAGTTAAGCAAGCAGAAATAATCATTAAAGTAAACAAATGTTGTATATTTAAATTAAAATGTAGTTACCAGAATCATGATAGTTGCTTGCTGTAACTGAATTTATTCTTAGCTCGTATTAACGAAATAGTTTTCTTTGCTTAAAACTAATTAATTCGCTCTTCAGTCTAATGTAAAATAATAATGACTTGATTAGCTTGGTGTATTTTATATGGATGTAAGAATGTATCTTGTAAATTATTATTCGTAAAATTGTATTTATGATAATTAAGATAATCTCGCAATAACAATGCATTGCATGTTTTTGTTGTTGTTGTTGTTCACTGGTTGGTTGGTTTGTTCGTTCGTTCGTTGATGGTATAATTTAAATGAAATTAATTAAACACAAATCTAGAACACACATACTTGTATAAATGCATCCCTGCAATTCGGGGTGGTATGTCCGAAATAGAGATTTAAACTAACATTCAATTAAAGAATAAATAATTGATTCTGTAAAAGAATTCTTTAATTCTAAACTGACTACTCTATGGATTACTTAGTGACACCGCGATTGACTTCCTTAAATGATCGAAAATATATAAAATAAATTGGAGCCAATAAGGGATACATTATCTTTTTATAAAAAAGCTTGGATATAAATAGATTCTCTTACACACATACACACACACTCATAGATAATGTCCAAGGGTACAATTAGAAACACATTTATTATGTTTATCCGAAATACGGAAAGATTCAATTTTGTAATTGTTGCTGCAATGGCACGTTGATAAATGCTAATGTTTTTGGTTTTCCAAAATGATAAAACACTTTGTTTAATAATTAGACGGAAGGCTAATTATTAATAGTGACACATATTATCAAGAAATTGTTGAAATTTTGAACAAGAATTACAGAAACAATATTTTTGGAAACCTAATTTTCAACAAAAATTTAAGTAGGTATGAATTTTGAAAGGGGTATGATCGCACAGACCCTACGGATATGATGATACACTAAATCTCTTGAATAATATTGATAATTGCACTTTCACCCCCCTTAGTAAAGTATCTTTCAACTTATCCTTTCCTTGTATATGTACATTTTAAAATTGGGAGTCAAATATGGACCGAGTCTATCAAAATTTGGTCGTCGTAGTTCTTGAGCAGAATTAACGACCTTCAAGACATTTTCTGAGAAGGGCTTTGTATGAGGACTAAGGGCAAACGATGCCCGACCATTACGAAAATCGGAAGTAATTTTTAATTTACTACTTAAGTTGATTTTTTGTAGAGGTCCTGCATATTTAACATAATTATGAGCTCGAAAGCCATTTTCGTGGGGTACAGTTTTATGAGGACTAGGTGAAATAACGCACCTACTTTAACCAGTTTTATTTGTCCTTGTGTTAAAAAAGCATATGTGCCAATTTTCATTCAATTATCTTGAAAGTTGCGACTTTTAGTTTGATTACAAGATTTACATGGACGTAAATAGACTAAGGTTAGGTTGATAGGAGAATTTATCTACTTCGAATCCGAAGAAATTCACCTAGACCTCTATACGATCTGTCGTGCGCTCCTTTTCATGGAAAATGTTTGTTCTTAAAACAAAAACCTTATATAGTGATCAATGAAAGTATCATCGTCCAATGTTCTGAAACTTAGTTTCCTGGACTTAATTCCTAAGAATTTTCCAATCAGTGTTCACTTTTCATCACTCTTTTTTTTTTTGGTTCTTCCCACCGTTTCATCATTCCAAGAGGACTTATGGGTTTCTCTCGCTGAAATCGAAATTACAATAACTATACAG
The DNA here is from genome assembly GCF_015586225.1 of Lucilia sericata. Taxonomy (NCBI): domain Eukaryota; kingdom Metazoa; phylum Arthropoda; class Insecta; order Diptera; family Calliphoridae; genus Lucilia; species Lucilia sericata. Next base: position 48,859 of record NW_023996037.1, on the reverse strand, counting down.
CAATCGTGACACAATGTTGAATAAATTAGTCAGATAACTACACAAGCACCCCTTCAGAAAATTACTGCTACGTCCATAACTGCTATAGATCAGTTTTTTGAAATCTTTAAAAAATTTCGGACCTCTAGCCTAAACTGGTGCTGATCAAATGTATATTCGGCCTTTCCATGGAATGATTTTACATGGGATCTAATTAGAGAATCACATAATCTGGTACCATGGGAACCGGTAGTTCGTAGGGCAGAGTTTCGAACTTTGTCTGTCCCGGTTATTGGAAGGGACCTTTTCAGGGTGTACGTGGTGGCTGTCGGGTTAAAGATGATGGATGAAAGATATCTTATACAAGTGATGAATTGAATTGTTCTGTTTATAACAGATTTACCATAGTGTCTTCTCTGTGAGTAAGAACAAAGTCCTCGGCTTATTTGTTAGATTCGTGTTTCGGCATACCGAATACGTCTCTAGGTGCTGTTGCCGTCTTAACAGAGGTCATCTCATCTGCGTGGTTGTAATTGATCTTTTGCATTAGCCCGAGTACTTGAGCATAGTGCTTGTACATGGACAGGTAGTACCATGTACAAAAATTACGTCCGGCGTGTAAGATTCACAAAAGGGCGGTGGTGATATCGAGCTAATTGCCCTATGACTGTCTACTTCGAATACGAAGAAATTCACCTTATCCGCTTTATGGCCTGTTGTGCGCTCCTTTTCATAAAAATTGCCACCGGCGTATAAGATACACAAAGGATCGGTGGTGACTCGTCTAGTCAGTTCACCCAGATATCGCCCTAATTGCCTTCTGACTGTCGGTTAATATGCTAACCCCTGTAGGAGCCATATTTATTCTAATTTAATTTACACATTCCGTTATTGCTCGGACTTCTTTCTGGCAACTAGTGTTGTGATTAGTTCGGCGGTAGTATGTTTCTGTTTCTGGGTCTTCCATATAGAACCCCAGGCCTGTTTTGTCCCGCCGTTTAGAGGCATGTCATCTGGGATCAGTTTTTCAAAGTTCCCGACATATCCTGTGACTGGTATGCTATCGGGAACGTCCGGTGTTTGTGTATAGGTTTCCAATGAACCCATGATGTGTCGTATAACCGTCTTTGGTAAGTTCGCCTAAAGTTAAGAGCCATTCGTGGTAGTGTAATTCATATGGTGAACATCTGGTCATAGGCCCTAATAGGCCCACCCCTTCAGAAAATTACTGCTACGTCCATAACTGCTGTAGAGCATTGTTTTGAAATCTTCATTAAAACTTGCGACAATGCGGGTACCAACTCCTTCTGGTTGGTTTATATAACTGAAAAGAAAATCCTTAAAACTTTTTAACTATTATTTTGAAAAAAAAGGTTACAAAATTATTTCTGCGACATTTTAAGTTATTAGACTCATAAAACAAAGTGTGTTTATGGATGTGCATGTGATATGTAGATGTAAATATTACTTATGTAAAATTTATATTGTATGTTTATACGAATGTACACATAAGTAGTCTAATGCAAATTATAATCTTTTATCGTTTTCATTTCTAACTCTTTTTTCACTCTTTCACTCTAATGTCCTGTTTTCGTAGTCTTATCATTTGGTCAAATTAATCATGCATTAGTTGTCTAGGACAAACTTAAAATTCATTAGTTACTTTAGATTTTGAGGTATGTTTGGGTTGGGAGTATGTGAGGACACTAATCTGTGTATATAGATTTGTTGGTGCATGAGTTAACATGTTTATCTACATTTTAAAATCTAAATGACTGTTCTATTTGTAGTAGTTTGTTTACGTACATACATACATATATACATACATATATATGTATGAACATATGTAGGTATAATAAAAATCAATTCCATTTTGTAAAATAACTTTTACTTTTAGAGGAGGCAGGTGGAGAAGTTCCTTGGAACTCATAGAATCAGAAAAGTAATTTTAGAGTCTTCAGGGCCAAGAATGGGGGCCTATGGATGAACTATACAAGAAGAAAGGGGTAGGGAGACCAGTTTTAATTGTAATACTACTTCTAAAGACCTCTTCAATTGGTCCTCCTACCTCCATATATGTACACACATACATATATATAATTCAGATTTATTTCAAATATAAATCTATATACTATAACCAAACAAAAGGAAGTTGTACACATTCATTTGTATATAAAAAATGTATTTATACCATCATGCATATGTGTATGTAAATCATGTATATTTTCTCATGTATGTCATGTTCAATTTTGTTAAAAGTACAATAGAACAGAAATCCCATTTCGGTTTCATCTTCTTCGTTTTTCTCTCCCATTTTTTTTGTGTGTGTGTTTGTGTTGATAGTATTTCCGGTAGCACAATATCCTGCTTCTATTGTTACATGTGATTCATTTGTCATTTTATAGTTCCAGTAATAACAACAGCAAAACACCAACAATAACAATGACAGCGGTAACAACAAATAGACACACAAAAAGAAATGGACGAAAAAATACAAAAAATAAGGAAAAATAGTGTAATCATTGCGTTGTATATTGTGGTAATGGGACATATTGGATATTTTTGTAAATATTGTAGGACTATGTCGGTGGGAATGTTTTCAACTTGTGTCTATTGTAAGCTCATGTTATACAAAATCATGATTTTTTTTCTTAAGGACACTATACTTCATTATATTCTATAGGTATTTTTGTTTGTTAATATTATTTGTAACGTTTAAGAGCAGAATTATTAGAGTTCGAATTTAAATATCTAAAAGTCGCCCTTATTAGTTTGTCTTCCGATTTTTTAATATAGTTTGTCTTTAGATTTCTTTTAATATAATTTATTTTCTTTAATCCTTTCATTTAGGAAAATAAGGTCCTTCAATGTCAGACAATTTTTTAAATCTTATTTCTAAAAGACTAAACTTTCATTTATATGATTTGACTTTGCTTGACCGTGACCATTATATTCACATTCATACATCTTGATATATATGTACATGTATTTGTAGTTATTGTAAGGTTTATTTTTGTTGTTGTTGCTCTCGTATCCTTTTCAATTCAATTTAATTTTTCATAACATTCATTGTGTAAACACAGTATGTATGTATGTATTTAGTTGTTTTTTTTTTTATATAAAAAGGACATACATGTGTGTCATGTTTTTTTGTATGTACGTGTGTGCTTCTTTCATTCAAATTGTATGTTAAAGTTTATATAAAAAATATATAATTTTCTTTACACATTTTCACAGTGGGTAAAAAATTGTTACTAATATTAAGGTTAGGATGAATTAAAAGAGAGCGGACGCTAACGGCCACTCTATTTTAAAGAAAAAGTAGTTGAAAAAGGCTTATACAGCCATCGATGACAAGATTTCTCGTCCTATCAGTTTCCTGGACTTAGTTCCTTATAATTTTCTAGTCATTATTCCTGAGGACTACAACATTTGGAAAAATATCGCTTCCAAGATATTTGGATCTAATTTCGATGAATGCCTGGCTTTATTTTATTCCATTTGACCAATTTTGTATAGTTGTGCCGTAAGCAGTAAGAATACGTGTCATTATACAGTCAGAATAGACTTCTTTTCCTGCTATTATTGAGGTCACCCCATGATTAAGTGGTCTTACCAACCGATTCATTATTCCAATTTTCTTTATGGGATTATCTGTTTTTAATTCGTTTCGAATGGTTTAAGTTTTGTTTCGAGCGGTTTTCCATTCGCTATCTCCTATCTGGAATCAATTTCTCACAAATGTCCAGGAAGTCGAAGTGCATTACGTGAACATCGGTTGGGTTGGCCTTATTTCACGGGTATACTTTTACAGACACAGGCTGAGCTTACGACCATCACGACCATCTCTTTGTGTATCTTACATGCCGGTGGCAATTTTTCTACATTGTTATGACGATCCATGTACAAGCATTTTGCTCAAGTACTCCACCAATCTAATGTCGGACCATTGCTGCCCTATTGCTTAACTTTCGAGATGCATTCAACCATCACATTTCTCATTCACCGACTCTAGGTTTACGAATGTGTGAGGCCCACATACCCCTACATCCATCCCATACCATATACATACGCTGGACTAACATTCTCTTACGGAAACCTCGAAGGGACCTCTTCAATAATCGGGACAAGACAATGTTAAAAACTCTGCCGGTTCCAGTGGTACTAGATTATGTGGTTCTCTGGTTCGAAACCATGTCAAATCATTCCAAAGAAAGATCTTGATGATGATCTTAATCATCAACAATTTATAGTCCGGGCAGAGTTATTGGTAGCACTTCTTTTTTTCCCGGGATTGCAATAACACAAAAATGAGGGAACATAATCAAAGTAACATTCCCTCGACTGAACATAAAGAGAGCCACCTAAGTGTCTTATATTTTCAATGTGTTTCGAACGAAAGAATATTCAGCAATGTTTCTAAAGTTTGATGTAGGTTTTATCTCCCTGTTTGGAACCATATGTGTGATAAGATATTCAATTACTCAGGCCAAACATAGTCCTATTTTGTCTTCTAGTTTAGAGCAATTCGTTTACCAAGGTTTTGTTTTAATATTTCGCTTGCCCACGATATTACCAATGGAACCAATGTCTCACAGACCTAGATTGATAGATAGAATGCCCAGGCATTTTTATCATGTCGATCTCTGATATTGTCTTGTTTAACAATCGGGCTTCAGTTATTGCTTTTCTAGTGAACAGATTTTAGTTTTATTTAGATTAACATTCATTCCTCTTGGTCAATGCCCTTCATCTTTCTAAAGCTTGATATAATGCTCAGAGCCAAACATAGACTTATCTGCCAGTTTGGAGCCATTGTCTTCTATCGAAGACAATCTTCCTATAGAAAAGTGTTCTTCAAACAAAGACAGTTTTCATATAGAAAAGTATCTTCTATCGAAGACTGTTTTCCTATAGAAATGTGTTTTCTATCGAAGACAGCTTTCCTATAGACAAGTGTCTTCTATCGAAGACAATTTTCCTATAGAAAAGTGTCTTCTATCGAAGACACTATGTAAGAATAAGATTTTCGCAATATTTTTCTATTATTATTTATAGTATCATGTCGATCTCTGATATTGTCTTGTTCAAGAATCGGTCTTCAGTATATGTAGGTAGGAATTATTGCCTTTCTTGTGAACAGATTTCTTTTATAGTTGGGTTGACATTCAGTCATCTTGTTTGAGCCCAGACGAATGTCCTAGGACCTTTTGCATAACTAATTTGGATCTTTTGCTCTTAGAAGTATTAGGATAATGTAGCAGACATGTTTAATTACTTCATCGATTAAGGGTAATGACGAAAAATTATGATCTTTGCGAAGTGCCCGTTCAACCTGGGACTGATCTAAGGATTGGATAGAGTGTCAGCTTGTGCGTTAATGCAGATCGAAAGTTTGCTGTTGATGTGTAGAACTTCTTTCAGCGCAGTCTCAACTAATCTATAGTTGAAAAAAATTAAGTGGAAAATCGGTTCAAATTGTGGTATTGACTTTCAGTATCCTCAATATGTTGGTAGAACAATTTATTACCTTTCTATTTCAAATGATATATTATCCCATTTGCTCTTTATATTGTCTAAATATTAAAAATTTTGTCCTTGCTTACCTTTACTGCTCTTACGGTCTGCAGATTTTTCGAAATAAATGTTTTCTGTCCCGATCCTTCACCTTAATAACCACATCGAAATGAGCAAACCATAAATCGTTAGCATGTAAATTAGAGCTCTATATACCTGTAGATATAAAATATTAAATAGTACCAAAAATAACTTTATTCTAATTTACTTCACCTAGCCCTCTCTTATGTCAAAAACCTAAACACAAGCAGTCAACCAAGCCAACCATTATGGGAGTTGACAAATAAATACCTTTATACCTTTCAGCACAATCAACAGTCACTGACTGAATTTCTTAGGAAAATTCAAAATGACATTGTAATAAAGACATATTTACACTTATACAGTTGTATGTATAGCAACAGCCAACTTATACTTACGCTCGTGCTGCTGTTGCTGCTCGTTCAGTCGCATTCAAATGTCTTGTTAAATAATTGACTTGTTAAACAACATGTTCCATATTTTATAGACTTGTAAAAAACCTTTAAGTGCTGCTAGCTATATGGATACACAGAAGTTCCCTATAACCATTTCTGCTTCTATCGTTTGCTATTTTTATGCATTTTTATATGAGTGTGACAGAATGTTTACCAGTATGTTTAAGTCATGGAGTATTGTGTTCTGTAGTTAATGTGTTATTTAGAGTTATAGGCCATAAAATAGGCTAAATGAACGTACAATGATGGGTAGTAGCAAAAAATAGAAAGCTACGCACTCATATAGTTAAACATTGAACCATTCATTTTCCAACAGCAACAGCCATTAGTAACTCGAGGGTGAAAAGAAAACTCAAGGAATGAAAACAAAAATAACCAAAAGCTGTCAACAAAAATACGCAACAATAATATTAAATATTTTCTTTTTTTTTGGAACATGAGCATTCCAGTATTTCTAACTAAACCTCAAACCGAATGATATTCAATATATATACAGGTGTGTGGAAGATTTTTTAAGTGTTACTAAATCCAAAGTACATTCTTGGACTCGTAACATGGTTATTTCCAAATATTGGGATGATGAGAGTGATAGTTCTGATCTAAAAGACTTTGTATTTAGGGTTTCCAAATATCGAGATACATTTCCAAGGAATGGCAGTGGTGATCATATTACCGAAAAAGACTATAAACCAATAAGTTTGTCGACTTGTTCTGGAAAGTGGTATATGTTGGAAAATGGTGACATCTTACTTTCTGGTCTCAAAAGCCATTCAAACATTGTCCTTCGAAACGAGGCGATCATCTTCTTCTCAGATAGTTCTGGAACTTTTGGGTTTGATTGAAATCTAATATCAGTTTGAGTACACATGGAACGACTTTAAAATTTAAATCTCTGCCTATCTATGTAGACAATCTGGTATCAATCAAAGCTCTAAATTCCAATGTAATAAAAAGACGAAATGTCAATTGCATTTGGATTCTAGAGAATGAGGGTTTCCGAAAAGAACATTCATATTCCCCTAGCTGCGGTATTGAACATGATCTTTTTAATCGACAGAAGACACTAAACTCAAGAGACATCTTACAGAATATCCAAAATGTTTCCTTTCATAGAAAGAGACCTTACATTTCTTGTTCCAAGAAAGGAATTCGTTAAGGCTTCTTATATATAATTGGAATCAGATATTGTGTAGATGAAGAAAAAATCGCTACAACCCCTTCTATATGATTGTCATGCTAAACTAAAGCTCTTAGGTTAGGTTTAGTTAAATTAAGAAGTATTACGCACCATAAAAAGGTGCAACTCTACTTGGAGACCATAAGGTCCATTGTGATTTTACGGTCTCCAAGTGGAGAAAGAGTTAAAAATTCTAGAAAACACAAAAAAGAACAAAGGTAAAAAGGAGAGAGCGATGAAAACATGTCGATTCCTAAGGGGTTTCAACCTAAAAGTTTTACCGAATCGATTCCCTATAAAACCCAGTCGAAGAAATTGCCGATTCCCTTGATAAAACCTATTAGACTGAGAGAGTTGAGTTGCGCAATTTTCCAGTTCGTCATGGAACCTATTTACCAGTTATTTCATCCTAACTTTGGGTGGCAAATTATGTGCTCAATTGTTTTTAGTTCCTCTGCATCTTCGCAAATTTTGCAATAGTCCGGGATATTATTGTACCACTAACTGGCAAAATTCCAAATTGAGCAATGTCCCGTAAAGATCTCTTTCAGATCCCTATTAGATTTCGCCTATCTATTCCTATAAGTGTTTTGGTAGCCCTGACATCAAGTGTGGGTCTTAAGGATTTTGATATTTTGCAATCTATTCTACTATTCCAGGACTGGTTGATGATTTCGCGGATTCTCTCGAAAATCGAATTATAACAGTGGCAGACGGATGTTTTCACTCTTCTAACCCTATGATATATGTCAACATTCGAACCTAGTCTAGCTAGTTCGTTCGCGACCTCCATGCCATGCACATTGCAGTGCCCCGACACCCAACACAGTCTAATAAGGTTCCTAAGAAGAGCTTGACTATCGACACACATTGTCACAACCGACCCTAGGTCAATATGATTTTGTATCAGTTTTGTCGCTTTCCAGATCGCTAGGATCTCTGCTTGGAAGATAATACATTTGTCAGGGACTCTGAAGGATCTTTTTATATCGGAATAATAGACACCGTCATCCGTGCCGATATTCATTTTGGACCCGTCTTTAAAAACTGCACACTCATGAAACGGTCTTTCAGATACCAGCTAATCGTCTCTAGTTGGAAATTCCATTAGAAGTGTTTCCTCGAAGTCTAGAGTCGTAAATTTATGATCTGTAATTCTACAAGAGGAGTTTCCATGATCAGGTGGACCTAATTCGTACTAAAGCTAAATTCTAATACAGTTTTTAGGAGTATTATCTAGTTCTCTCGGAAACCACTGGATTAACAAGATTGCTTTAGAAGTAGTTGTGAATGCAAGAGATCAATAAAGATTCTGATCTAGAAGGTGAATACAAAGAGAATACTTTAAATGAGGGAAAAATAAAATGTCTAATAATCCGCTTATTGTTTGTGTCCTTATTGTTTAGTTTTTATTGATATAAATGAAGTGCCCTGTATAAAAAACCAACCTCCATGTCACACACTCATCGTTAGAACACCCGCACTTAAATCTATATGGTGTCTAACACACAAATTAGCAACTTGTAGATTTAAGGCAATTTATATCTTTCTTTCTTTTACGTTCTTTTCTAACATCTTTTAGATTTTCTATTCCTTATGCCCAACGCCTAGAAGGAAAATAAATGAATTTTTGTTTGGCCCAACATGAGTTTTATGCCAACGAAATGAAAATATGTTTGCAAGCAGTGGGCGAATGAAGACGATAAAGAACGCAAAATAATTGTAATAAAATAAAAAAAAAAAATAAAACCGAAAATAAAATAGTACAACGAAAAAATTCGTTATACTAAAAATGACTACAAGAGCCCTTGAATGGAACACGACTATTTCTCTTTATTATTTCTGTTATTTTTTTTTTTTTCCTTCAAACTGATGACTTCTTTAGGGGCTTCTGGCTGCTTGGTTGCTCTAGAGAATAACAATGATATCGTCTTATACGACATGAGTACTACAACGATAATTTGTATTAAATTAAGTTTTCTTCTTCTTGCTACATTGTAGAATTCTAAGAATTTTTAGAATACCACAAATTATACAATTTTGTTACAAAATTAAAGGTTATATATACATTTATACATATCTTGTACAACTTCTAGACATTTTTGTATTTTTTTTCCTACTAAAGGATTTAATTAGATGTTTTAATTGTGCGTTGAGATAATTAGTGTTAATTATTGTGTAGTAATTTATAAAATTTTATTCAAGTACATTGTTTTTTTTTTTTTTTTTTGGTTTTTAGCATAAATTAGTTAAATATTTATGTGCGTACTTGTAATGATTAAACAACAGCCACCATAATAGTATTAATAACAATAATAACAAGATAAACAACCTCAAATGATGCTTTAAGGCATTATTGAAATTATTAAGATGTTGCATACTTTAAGGAGTTGTAAAGAACTTTATAATTATGAAAAGCTGCTTGTAATATTTAAGTAAATATTTGATGAATTTGTTTTTGGAAGCGATGGTGGTGGAATTTTTTTTAAAATGAAAAGTAGATAAATTATGAAATTATTGACTTAAATGTGTTTTAAATACTAATGGATTTTTAATGGGGGATTTTTTAGAATAACATTGAATTCAAAGTTAATGTTTAATTATTTTAAATATTTTTTTTTTTTAAATAAAAGTAAGTATTTATAACAGATTAGTCTATTGACTTGTGTACTGATCAGTCCACATTCCATATTATATAGAACGTAGATTAATCTTTTAACTAGTTCACGGACTAGTTTATTGACTAGCCCACACACTAGTTTATTGACTAGTCCACAGACCAGTTTATTGAATAGACCACAGACTAGTCTATAGACTTTGATTGGACCATTGGTTAGTTCACAGTATATTTTGTTGACTAGTCTATTGACTACTACACTGACTAGTCTATCGACTATTATGTAGTTATTACAGATTAGTCTATTGACTTGTTTACTGATTAGTCCACATTCCATATTAATCTATTGAGTAGACCACGAACTAATTTATTTACTAGTCTACCGGACTAGTTTATTGACTAGCCCACAGACTAGTTTATTGACTAGTTCATAGACCAGTTTATTGACTAGACCACAGACTAGTCTATAGACTTTGATTGGACCATTGGTTAGTTCTATAATATATTTTGTTGACTAGTCTATCGACTACTACACTGACTAGTCTCGACTACCAAATTGACTAGTCCACAGTCCAATTCACAAAGTAGCAGCAGTCTATTGGCCAGTGAACTGACTAGTCAAAAGGCTAGTCCACTGAGAGGTATGTGTATTGGCTAAATCACTGACTTATTCACCTGTCTACAGATTAGTTTACTGTTCATAGACCATTCTATTAGTCCACTGACCATGTTATTGAATTGTTCCCAAAAAGATTAGTCCACAGACTAGTCCATAGACTACACAGGCTTGTCTATTAACTTTTCCTCAGATTAGTATATTGATTACACCACATACTAATCTATTATCTAGTCTACAGATTAGTCTAACGACTAGTCCACAATCTAGTATATTACATAGTTAACAAACTAGTTTATTGACTAGTCTACAGACTAATCTATTGACTACTCCACAGATTAGTTATATACTACTCTATTAGCTATTCCACAGACTAGTCTATCGATTAGTTCACATACAAATCTATTGACTAATCCACAGACTAGTCTATTGACTGGTCCACAGACTAGTCTATTATCTAGTACGCAGATTAGATAAAGAAAGACTAGTATATTATGTAGTCTATTGGCTAGTCCACAGACTAGTTTATTACCTAAAGACTAGTCTATTGACTACTCCACAGATTAATTTATTGATTACTCCACAGAGTAGTCTTTTGACTAGTCCACAGATTGTTATATTGACTAGTCCACAGACTAGTGTATTGGCTAGTCTTTTGACTAGTTCACAGACTAGTGTATTATCTAGTATATTGACATGATAGTCTATTACCTAGTGTATTGACTAGTCTACAGATTAGTACAAAGATAAGTCTATTATCTAGTCTACAGACAAGTATATCGCCTAGTCCACAGATTAGTATATTACGTATTACACAGACTAGTATATAGTCTAGTCCACAGACTAGTCTATCGTCTAGTCCAAAGATTAGAATATTACGTAGTACACATATTAGTTTATTGACTAGTCTATCGCCTAGTCCACAGACTAGTTTATTACTTAGTCCACAGTCTAGTATATTGCTTAGTCCACTCACTAGCCTATTGACAACTCCACAGACCAATCTACTGACTAGTCCATATTAGTATATTGAGTAGTCCACGGACTAGTCTATCGACTAGTCTTACTTCGACTAGTCTACTTACTTGTCTATCGACTAGTCCACTTACTTGTCTATCGACTAGTCCACAGACTAGTCCATAGACCATTGACTAATATTAACTAGTCCCCAGACTAGTCTATTGGCTAGTCTATCGTCTAGTCCACAGACTAGTCTATTACCTAGTCAACAGACTAGTCTATTATCCAGTCCACAGACTAGTATATTACCTAGTCCACAAACTAGTCTAATGACTAATCCACAGATTACTATACTGACTCGTCCATAGACTAGTTTATGAACTAGTACACAGTCTAGTCTATTGACTAGTTCACAGTCTAGTCTATTGCCTAGTCCACTGTATAGTTCACAGACCATTGACTAATTAACAGAGTAGAGTATTGTCTAGCCTACAGACTATATTGAACAATACACAGACTAGTCTATTAACTAGACCACAGACTATTCTGTTGTCTAATCCGCAGACCAGTCCACAGACTGGTCTATTAAATACTTGACTAGTATAATGACTAGAGAGATATGACTACTCTAAAAAATAATTTATTCTGTAGTCCACTGATTAGTTTATTGATTAGTCCACAAATTGGACTAACTAACTAGTCTACAGACTAGTCCTAGGTAAGGAGAAGCTATGTGCCAATTTTCATTTAGTTATCAAAAATTCCGCAGAAAAACCTTCATTATGTTCATTTAATGATTTTAGGGTTTTTTATAAACAAAACTGATTAAACAGCAAAAATTCCAGTAAATCAATTTAATAAAATTTTCTCTTAAAAAAAATTTGCTGAATTCGTAAAACTTGATAAATTTTATTATAATTGGTGTGTGTTTTATTTTAGCTATTTTTTTATTGCTGTTGCATATTGTCAGTATTGACATCTGTTAGTTCTTAATTAGTTAGTGGCTTGAGTGTAAAATATTGTGGTTTTATGGCTAAATTTGTTGAAAAAAATCAAAATAAAATAAAAATCAATAAAAAAAAAGAAATTAGTAGATTTATTTCTATTATATAAAAATAGGCAAAATTTTTTGTTTAAAGGTCAATTGGAAATTTTTCAAAAGTTTTTTAAATGAAGATAAATTAAAGTGATATTTCATAAATATTATGAAAAATTCATAATCAATTGTTTAATAATTGCTTAGTTGCTTTTTGTATAAAAATAACAAGTTTATTAAATTTAATTGAAATATTATTTAGACAAAACTGTTCAAAAATTTAATTGTCAACGACACTTGTGCCAGTGTTGAACACTTGGCCTCTGCATAAACAATAAATTAATGAATAATTTTCATAAATTAAAAATATGCCATGGTTTTGCATTAAATACTTGCACATAGTCATGCACTTATACATACTACATGTACAAACATATCACATACATACTTTTGTATATAAATATGTATACATATGTATGTATGTATATACATCCGTAATTAAACGTATTGTTTATACAATTTTCAATTAAATTTTCCCCCACTTTAGATTTTCAAAATGCAAACATTTTCGTGGTTAAATTTGATTTCAAACATTTTTTTGGAATTTCCACTATTAGAGACCACAAGTTAGACAAACATACAGTAATTGATAAGCAAAATATGGTTGAATAGATGAATGAATATGTGTTTTAATCAGCTATGGGTATTTAATAAATAAACATATACGGGTGTTCGATAACTATAATTACGGTAAAGCTATAGAACTATTTCAAAATTTCATTAAAGAAAATTTTATAAAGTGGTCTAAAGTTTTCGATTTCTGTTGCTTCACACACAAGTACTATTGACCATCACTGATATAGTTTAAGTAAATAGTTGCAGAAAGTTTTGGAATACATTTTTTTTTCTTTAAGAAAGTCCAATAATACTTTTAGAAATACCCAGCAAAATCTAGATAATGGCTTTCAATTGTAACTACTTACCTATTAACTTACTATTTAATGACTACTACATATCGTCATGATTACATAGAAGTAGTCTTATAACGTTTCATAATTCATTAATCGTCTTCTCCGTGAAGCTATAGAAGTTGTATATGGTTTTTTATAGCATTTACATTAACTACTTTTGTAAAGTAAGCGATTGTGATAAGTATTTGCTTTTATACTCCTTACTTGGTAATTAAAGTTTTTCCAGGGTAATAATAAAACTCAAATAATTTGTTTATTTCAAAACGAATTATTAGAATATTTTCGAAAATTTTCAATTAATAATAATGATTTTTTTTACATATTTTCTATAAGAAACCAGTTATACACAATTTTTTCTATAGAAAAAAAATGTTATACAAAAAGTTTTTAATTAAAAAAAACGGTTAAAAATGTATGTTTCTATAGAAAAACTGTTATAAACAATTTTTTTTGTAAAGTAACTGTTATACAGAAACATTTTTATAGACAAAAACTGTGTAGATTTAAACTGTTATACTAAAATGTTTTACATGACATAACGATAACACATAAATGTTTCTTTAAAACAAATTTGTATACATAAAATTTTATCATGAGAAAACTGTTATACGCAAATTTTTCCGGGGAATAACTGTTTAGACAATTTTTCAATTGGAAAACTTTTATACACAAATTTTTCTATAGACAAAGTGTTATACAGAAATATTTTTATATATAAAAACTGTTATACTAAAATTGTTATGCAGAAATATTTTTATAAACAAAAACTAAAATGTTTTAAATGGCATAACGATAAAATTTGTTCTTTAAAACAAATTGTTATACACAACAGCATTTGTTGAGAAAACTGTTATACGCAAATTTTTCTGTGGAGCAATAGTTTAGAGAAAAATTATACACAAATTTTCAATAGGAAAACTTTTATACATAACTTTATCCAAAGAAAAAGTGTTATACACAAATTTTTCCATAGGAAAAAACAAAATGTTGTTATAGAAAAAACTGTTATACTAAAATTGTTTAATGCACAAACCTGTTGTACAGAAACGTTTCTATAGGATAAATTATTATAAAAAATGTCTGTAGAGTAATTATTATTACATTACAGAAATATTTCTATAGACAAAAACTGTTATACTAAAATGTTTTAAATGACATTACGTCAAAACACAAATCTTTCTTTTGAACAAATTGTTAGACACAAAATTTTCTGTTCAGAAAACTATTATACCCTAATTTTTCTGTGCATTTGCAGTTTAGAGAAAAATTATACACAAATTTTCAATAGGAAATCTTTTATACATAGAAAAGTGTTATACACAAATTCTAAAGAATATAAATGCACGAAACTGTTATACAGAACTGCTTATATGGGAAAAAATATTATAAAAAGTGTCTGTAGAGTAATTATTATACAGAAATATTTCTATAGACAAAAACTGTTATACTAAAATGTTTTATATGGGATAACGATAATACATAAATGTTTCTTTAAAACAATTTGTTATACACAAAATTTTTGTTAAGAAAACTGTTATACGCTAATTTTTCTGTGGAGCAATAGTTTAGAGAAAAATTATACACAAATCTTCAATAGGAAAACTTTTATACATAGCATTATCTAAAGAAAAAGTGTTATACACAAAAATTTTTCTAAAAAAAAAAACAAAATGTAGAAAAAAAAAAAACAATTATAAAGAAACTTTTCTGTAAAGTAATATTATAGAAAAATATTTCTATAGAAAAAAACTGTTATACTAAAATTGTTTAATTGAAATAAGGATAATACACAAAATTTTCTGTTGAGAAAACTCTTATACGCTAATTTTTCTTTGGAGTAACAGAGAAAAATTATATACAAAACTTTTATACATAACTTTATCCAAAGAAAAAGTGTTATACACAAATATTTCTTTTGAAAAAAAAAACAAAATGTTGCTATAAAGAAAACTGTTATACTGAAATAGTTTAATGCACATAACTGCAATACACAAATGCTTGTTATAAAAAAAATTTTGTAGAGTAATACAGAATTATTTCTATAAAATACTGTTATACTAAAATTTTTGAATTGACAACGATTATATACAAAACTGTTATAAATGAAGTTTTCTATTAAAAAGGAAAATTTTACACAGTGGTTTCTGTAGGAAAAACTGTTAAACAAAAAATTTTGAACAAAAATAAATTTTTATTTAGTTAGAACTGTTAACATTTTTTCTATGTAATAAACAAAATTTTTGTTATAATAAAACTGTTATAAATGAAGTATTCTATAATAAAAATGTTGTACTTAAATTTTTCTATAGAAAATGCTTTAATGCAAAAAATATTTCAACCAACATTAATTTTTCTTTAGATAAAACTGTTAGATACAATTTTTTCTATAAAACGAACTGTTATGCGGAATTATTTCTAGAGAAAAACTGTTATATATATAAAATTTTCTATAGAAAAAACTGTTAAAAAAAAAATATTGGAACAAAAACTAATTTATATTTAGATAAAACTATTATCTATATAAATTTATCAATGTAACTAACTGTTATACACACATTTTTCTATGAAAAATATCTATAAAAAATATTATAAAAATGTTTTCTATACAGAATTGTTAAACAAAAATTTTTTTATTGAAAAATATTTTATTTATTCTAAAAAACTGTTATACACAAATTTTTCGTAATTTTTTCTATAGAAAAACATTTTATATAAAAATTCTACAAAAAATCTCTACAGAAAAAACTGTTATATGTATTTTTTAACAAAAATAGTTCTACGCATTTTGTTCAAAAATTTCCCTTTAGAAAAAATTGTATAAATGTTACAAAATGTTATATTTATTAGAAAAACTACACAATTTATAAATAAAATAAATTCATCCCACTGTGCACTATTACCTTATTAGTTCTTTAAATTTGTAGAAATGTTCTATCAAAACAAATAGAAAAACAAAAATAAATTGATAAATCCTAAGCAGATGTTAAACAATCAGATTTATTTATTTTATTTTCTGTCAAAAACGAAAAGAATCAAAATTTTATGTCAGAGTTCAAAATGTGTTACTTTGACTGACAGTTCAAATCAAGATAAGAAGAAAACCTCTAGGAAGCATGAAAAAAAATCTAAAAACAACAAAACGTAAATAAAATTTTATCATTTAGATACATTTAAAGCTACAACAACAACGAGAGCCAAAAAGAAATAAAAAAGAAGAATGGGCAAAGAAAAACATAAAATACGATTATCAGTTTTATTCGAATTGTTCAAGTGTAAAGATGATATTTCGACTTGTTTGTGTTTATTGTATTATTTTCTCAAGTTTATTTGTATCGGAGATTTGGACAAGCCGGATATATGGATCCTTTAAAGATGCGAGTAATAAATAAAATAAATATTTTTCTTTTCAAGTGGATAAATTTTAGGTTTTATATGTTTTAAATTTAAAGGGTATCCCGGAAATTGTGTCATTGATGCTGAAACAATTTTACCTGAAATGGCATCAATGAAAGATCCATTTGTTCAGTGTGGTCTTATAATTTGTGGTAAAAATTCTATTGTGGAATTAAAAAGGTGTGAGGAATTTTGTTTTAAAGTTTATGTTTGGTTAATATTATATGTTTGTTTTTACAGTTGTCCTTTGCAAACTGTGCCGCCTAATTGCAAATTAGCTCATCTACTGGATCCTTCTCTACAATATCCTCAATGTTGTGAAAGAGAAATTGAATGTTGGAATTATAATCATATTTTGTAAAGTTGTTAAGTGAATAGATTTTTTGAAATAATAAAAATAAATATTGGTAGAACACAAATATTTTAATAGAAAACTGTTATACACATATTTTTCATTACAAAAAGAATGTTTTTTCAAACTATAATACAGAGGTTTTTTATAGAAAAAGTGTTATACACAATTTTACTTTATAGAAAAAACTGTTATACACAAAAATACTTTATAGAAAAAACTACTACACAAATTTATTTTATAGAAAAACTGTTATACATAAATTTCTTGTTAAAAAGAACTGTTATACATACACTTTTTATTAAAAAAACTGTTATACATAAATTTTTTTATTATAATAAACTGTTATAAACACATTTTTCTGTAGAAAACAACTGTTATATATAAATTTTATAGAAAAAACTGTTATACAGAAATGTTTCTGTAGAAAATAACTGTTATACATACACTTTAAAAAAACTGTTATATATAAATTTTTTATTAGAAAAAACTGTTATAAATACATTTTTCTGTAAAAAACTACTTTTTAGAAAACAACTGTTTTTCTAGAAACCAACTGTTATACATAAATTTGTCATCAGGTAGAATGTTTTCTATAGAAAAAACTGTTATATACACATTTTATACACATTTTATAGAAAAGTGTTGTACACAATTTTTATACAAGAAACTGTTATACAAAAGTCTTTCTATAAAAAATCTATTATACACAAATTTAACTATAGAAAAACTAGTATACATAAATCTGTCCCAAGAAAATATTATAATACACAATTTTTTTATAGAAAAAAACTGTTATACACTAATTTTTTCTATAGAGAAAAACTGTTATATACAAATTTGTCATTACACTATTATATATGGAAGTTATTCTATAGTAAAAAACTGCTATATAAACATTTGTTATAGAAATTAATGTTAGACAAAAACACATTTTTTCTATAGAAACAACTGTTATACAAAAGTCTTTCTATAGAAAAAACTATATATAAAAACTGTTTTACATTAATTTTTCATTACAAGATAGTGTTATATACAAATTTTTCGGTAGAAAAAACTGTTATACATAACTTTTTTTCAGAATAAACTGTTATACATAAAGGTTTATAGAAAAATAGTTAAGCAAACATTTTCTATTAGAAAACACTAATACCCAAGTTTTTTTTTATAAACATTTTTTATAAGAAAACTGTTATACACAAATTTTTCTGTAGAGAAATAATATATACAAATTCTTCTATAGAAAAAAACTGTTATACAAAAAATTTTTTAAAGGTTAAAACGGTTATACACATATGTTTCTATAAAAAAACTGTTGTAAACAAATTTTTCTTTAGAGTAACTGTTATACAGATATATTTCTATAGAAAAAAATGTCTGAAATGACAAAGATAATAAACAAATGTTTCTTTAAAACTATACATCAAATTTTCTACTAAGAAAACTGTTATACGCTAATTTTTCAGTAGATTAAATTTTTACTGAAAAATTATGCACAAATTTTTCATTAGCAAAACTATTATACATAACATTTTCTATAGAAAAAGGTATTATACACAAATTTTTCTAAGGAAAACCTGTTATACACAAAATTTTCTAAAGAAAAACTGTTATACACAAATTTTTTTATTAGAAAAACTGTTTCTATAGAATAAACTGTTATACACACATTTTTATAGATATTAATGTTAGACACAATCATAGGAAAAACTGTTATTTACAAATATTTCTATAAAAACTGTTATACACAAATTTTTCTATAGAAAAGACAAATTTTTATAGAAAAAAAATTTAAACACAAATTTTTTTATGGAAAAACTATTATTACTAAAATTTTCATTATGTACACAGGTTTTTTTCATAGACAAGTTTTTCTATGACATTTTTTTTTTTTAAAGAAAACTGTTATACATAAATATTTCTGTTGAAAAATAATATGTTCAAATGTTTCTATAGAAAATAAAACTGTTATACCAAAATTTTTCAATGGACAAAACGGTTATACACCTTTGTTTCTATAGAAAAAGCAGTTATAAACAAACTTTTCTGTAGATCAACTGTTATACAGAAATTTTTTTAGAGAAAAAAACTGTTATACTAATTTTAAACGACAACGATAATACACAAATGTAATGAACAAAATGTTATACATACAATTTTCTGCTGAGATAACTGTTATACGCTAATTTTTCCGTAGAGTAACAGTTAACAGAAAAATTATACACATTTTTGTCATAGGAAAACTGAGTTATACATAAATTTTTTGAAACGAAACATTTCATAAATTTTTCGTAAAAAAATGTCATACAAAAAATTTTTATTCGAAAAACTTTTAATTTACCTAAAATATCTTTTAATATTTTACTGTTTTTCTTTCTTTAATATAATTACAGATTTACTTAATTCCACTGAGAATATTGCTTCCAGTGCCATTTCTATTTTCTTCAAATAAACTTTTCTTTTCTAGACTGCGTACAAATACATCGTTAACAGCAGCCGTTTCATTGTCACAAATGTTTTTAAATATTCAATTAAATTTAATTTATTCCACATCTAAATGAATACATATATTTTTTTCTCAAACCAACCACGTATTAAATTAATCTAAAATAAACGTTTCTTTAGTTTGTTTAAGGAAAAAATCTATAGCTGTTGTGTATGCAGAAAAAAAAATAAAACAAGAAAAAACACTTTAACAGACTTTGTGGCAGT
This sequence comes from Lucilia sericata, assembly GCF_015586225.1. NCBI lineage: Eukaryota > Metazoa > Arthropoda > Insecta > Diptera > Calliphoridae > Lucilia > Lucilia sericata. The sequence continues at coordinate 28,993 of NW_023996037.1, read as the reverse complement.
TTATAAAAATGTAAATTTTTTTTATTTAAGAAAAAAATTTATTTTCGTTTTCGTTGCTTTAAACGTAGAAAGTAGTACAAGATGCAAATATGTTTAAACCAGCAAAATATATGGATTTAAAGGAAGAAAGCATTACAAAGTAATGATTGTTATGCACCTTTAGCATTACTTTAAATCGTTGAAGTAAGGACTTAACTTTAAATATGTTTGCTTTAAATTAGGATTGGAAAAATCTATGAAGACTAGAATCTAAACTTCAGTTAGATATTAACTTGAAAACAAAATATTTTAGGAATAATGTATGTAGATTAAATCTACGTAGGTTTATCAGATTTTTTTTTTATAAATTAAAACAATTTATTTATTTTTATTTTATAAACTAAACTCGTTAACTGGGTTATTTTATTATTATTGTACGTGTATGAGATATTTATACACATAAAACCCTTGTATGCATAAAAATTTTAATTTTTTTCGTTTCGTGTTGTTTGTTTTTTTTTTTATATGTATGTATCTCTACTCAACATTCATTCTTTACGTTCATGTACATTTACTTTCCATATGCTATCTGCTTGCTACACAATCTATATGTTTATTTTTATACCCTACATAAGTTATTACGAGTTAGTATTCCTACGATTGTAATCCAATAACAGGTACAATTTTAAACTAATTTCTAGTCTAGTCTATAGTTTAGTCTATAGTCTAGTCTATAGTCTAGTCTATAGTCTAGTCTATAGTCTAGTCTATAGTCTAGTCTATAGTCTAGTCTATAGTCTAGTCTATAGTCTAGTCTATAGTCTAGTCTATAGTCTAGTCTATAGTCTAGTCTATAGTCTAGTCTATAGTCTAGTCTATAGTCTAGTCTATAGTCTAGTCTATAGTCTGTCTAAGTCTTAGTCTATCTATAGTCTAGTCTATAGTCTAGTCTATAGTCTAGTCTATAGTCTAGTCTATAGTCTAGTCTAGTCTAGTCTATAGTCTAGTCTATAGTCTAGTCATAGTCTAGTCTATAGTCTAGTCTATAGTCTAGTCTATAGTCTAGTCTATAGTCTAGTCTATAGTCTAGTCTATAGTCTAGTCTATAGTCTAGTCTATAGTCTAGTCTATAGTCTAGTCTATAGTCTAGTCTATAGTCTATCTATAGTCTAGTCTATAGTCTAGTCTATAGTCTAGTCTATAGTCTAGTCTATAGTCTAGTCTATAGTCTAGTCTATAGTCTAGTCTATAGTCTAGTCTATAGTCTAGTCTATAGTCTAGTCTATAGTCTAGTCTATAGTCTAGTCTATAGTCTAGTCTATAGTCTAGTCTATAGTCTAGTCTATAGTCTCTATAGTCTCTATAGTCTAGTCTATAGTCTAGTCTATAGTCTAGTCTATAGTCTAGTCTATAGTCTATAGTCTAGTCTAGTCTAGTCTATAGTCTAGTCTATAGTCTAGTCTATAGTCTAGTCTATAGTCTAGTCTATAGTCTAGTCTATAGTCTAGTCTATAGTCTAGTCTATAGTCTAGTCTTAGTCTAGTCTATAGTCTAGTCTATAGTCTAGTCTATAGTCTAGTCTATAGTCTAGTCTATAGTCTAGTCTATAGTCTAGTCTATAGTCTAGTCTATAGTCTAGTCTATCTCTAGTCTATAGTCTAGTCTATAGTCTATTATAGTCTAGTCTATAGTCTAGTCTATAGTCTAGTTATCTAGTCTATAGTCTAGTCTATAGTCTAGTCTATAGTCTAGTCTATAGTCTAGTCTATAGTCTGTCTAGTCTAGTCTATAGTCTAGTCTATAGTCTAGTCTATAGTCTAGTCTATAGTCTAGTCTATAGTCTAGTCTATCTAGTCTATAGTCTAGTCTATAGTCTAGTCTATAGTCTAGTCTATAGTCTAGTCTATAGTCTAGTCTATAGTCTAGTCTATAGTCTAGTCTATAGTCTAGTCTATAGTCTAGTCTATAGTCTAGTCTATAGTCTAGTCTATAGTCTAGTCTATAGTCTAGTCTATAGTCTAGTCTATAGTCTAGTCTATAGTCTAGTCTATAGTCTAGTCTATAGTCTAGTCTATTAGTCTAGTCTATAGTCTAGTCTATAGTCTAGTCGATAGTCTAGTCTATAGTCTAGTCTATAGTCTAGTCTATAGTCTAGTCTATAGTCTAGTCTATAGTCTAGTCTATAGTCTAGTCTATAGTCTAGTCTATAGTCTAGTCTATAGTCTAGTCTATAGTCTAGTCTATAGTCTAGTCTATAGTCTAGTCTATAGTCTAGTCTATAGTCTAGTCTATAGTCTAGTCTATGGTCTAGTCTATAGTCTAGTCTATAGTCTAGTCTATAGTCTAGTCTATAGTCTAGTCTATAGTCTAGTCTATAGTCTAGTCTATAGTCTAGTATAGCTAGTCTATAGTCTAGTCTATAGTCTAGTCTATAGTCTAGTCTATAGTCTAGTCTATAGTCTAGTCTATAGTCTAGTCTATAGTCTTGTCTATAGTCTAGTCCTAGTCTAGTCTTAGTCTAGTCTCTAGTCTAGTCTATAGTCTAGTCTATAGTCTAGTCTATAGTCTAGTCTATAGTCTAGTCTATAGTCTAGTCTATAGTCTAGTCTATAGTCTAGTCTATAGTCTAGTCTATAGTCTAGTCTATAGTCTAGTCTATAGTCTATAGTCTAGTCTATAGTCTAGTCTATAGTCTAGTCTATAGTCTAGTCTATAGTCTAGTCTATAGTCTAGTCTATAGTCTAGTCTATAGTCTAGTCTATAGTCTAGTCTATAGTCTAGTCTATAGTCTAGTCTATAGTCTAGTCTATAGTCTAGTCTATAGTCTAGTCTATAGTCTAGTCTATGTCTAGTCTATAGTCTAGTCTATAGTCTAGTCTATTAGTCTAGTCTATAGTCTAGTCTATTGTCTAGTCTATAGTCTAGTCTATAGTCTAGTCTATAGTCTAGTCTATAGTCTAGTCTATAGTCTAGTTCTATAGTCTAGTCTATAGTCTAGTCTATAGTCTAGTCTATAGTCTAGTCTATAGTCTAGTCTATAGTCTAGTCTATAGTCTAGTCTATAGTCTAGTCTATAGTCTAGTCTATAGTCTAGTCTATAGTCTAGTCTATAGTCTAGTCTATAGTCTAGTCTATAGTCTAGTCTATAGTCTAGTCTATAGTCTAGTCTATAGTCTAGTCTATAGTCTAGTCTATAGTCTAGTCTATAGTCTAGTCTATAGTCTAGTCTATAGTCTAGTCTATAGTCTAGTCTATAGTCTAGTCTATAGTCTAGTCTATAGTCTAGTCTATAGTCTAGTCTATAGTCTAGTCTATAGTCTAGTCTATAGTCTAGTCTATAGTCTAGTCTATAGTCTATAGTCTAGTCTATAGTCAGTCTATAGTCTAGTCTATAGTCTAGTCTATAGTCTAGTCTATAGTCTAGTCTATAGTCTAGTCCATAGTCTAGTCCATAGTGTAGTCTAAAGTCTAGTCTACAGCCTAGTCCATAGTCTAGTCCATAGTGTAGTCTATAGTCTAGTCTATAGTCTAGTCTAGTCTATAGTATATTCTATAGTCTAGTCTATAGTCTGGTCTATAGTCTTGTCTATAGTCTGGTCTATAGTCTAGTCTATAGTCTAGTCTATAGTCTGGTCTATAGACTAGTCTATAGTCTAGTCTATAGTCTAGTCTATAGTCTAGTCTATAGTCTATTTTGGCACAGGGTATCATATCGTCGGACAAATCCTGCTATACCTTTTTACTTTGTTTTTTGTTGTACATGCGAGTGTGTGAGTTTCTTGTCGTTCACCTAGGGGTCCTTGTTAATAGCCTTGATGTTGTTGTTGTCGTTGTTGCGCTATATACACAACTGAAAATATGGTGGGGATCGCTTGTGAATTATAAAGAGGAAACAAACAAACAAAGGGAATCAACAACCATGCATTAAATAGTTTAACATTTGCTACTTTTAAGTCTATTTTGCAGACATGGAAAAACGATTTCTGTTCTTTTTTAAATTTTAAATTCGGTCAAAAGTCAAATCGTTTCTTTTACAGTTTAAAGGGGGATGTAGTATATGTTTAATAATTCAAAGTAGAAATTTACATACTAAACATTTAACTAAGTATGTTTTACAGATAAAGCTAAAATGATATGTTTTTATTTAAATGGTGTTTTGTATGATCTTGGGATATTTTAATAATTTATAAGATTTTTAATTTTTATTAATGTTTATAATTTTGTAAAATAATATTCTAACAAATTTTGTAAATTTTTTTATTTCCTTAACAATAGAATATTTAATTAGGTTTTTCGAAAATTTATTTTATATAAAATATAATTTAAGAGCAAACTACTTAAAATGTTGCCAAGAGTCTTACTTTGTCTAGCTGTTAAAAGTTAATAGATAATATTTGAACATTTTACACTAAAACATATTTGCTAACGAAATCCCTTCAAACATTTGACCAACAAAGCAAAAGCTGATTTTCGTATATGACACCGTAGAAAAACTACTGAGTGATAGAAAGACGAGCGTACATATTTCGGAATAACTTAATGTAATTAACTTTTGAATGATAGATAGTAAAATTGTACGTACACGGTTCTACGAGCAGCAGTTTTTCACTTTTTCATATGAGAGTAATGGGGTTATGATGGAGGAGTAATGGTTGACTTCTGTGTTAGAAAATGTTTGCAGGGATATGCCAACTATATTGTACCCTAACTACTGCTTACTTATGTATACTTTTATATAAGAATGTACTAACATACCCTCATATATACCCTGTAGTTTTAAAGGTGGTCATGAAAAGTTGCTTTGGCGATTTATAATAAAGTAAAATGATACTAAAAAGTCCAAGTCCATAAATAGATCTAACTAGAACTAGATACTGTTGCTTTTGACTAGGTAATGTACTACTCAATAGACTAATACAAATACTACTTGATAGACTGGTCAATAAACTAATCCACAACCTAGTTCATGAATTAATCTATAGGCAAGTCCATAGACAACTTCTTATACAAGTCAATAGCTCAAAGATTAGATCAATGAATAGTCGACAACTCTAGTTTGTACACTAGTTGATAGTCGAGTCAATAGACTAGCCAATATATTTTTCAACAGACACTGTCCACACCGTAGTTCATAGATTATTCTTTAGTTCAGTCCAGAAACTCCATAGACAAGTTTAAATACAATTCAATAGAATAGTTCAAAGACTAGATGATGATCTAGTTCATACACAACATTAGTTCATATGCTAGTCAACTAATATATAGACCCTCCATAAACTGATCAATAGAGTAAGCCATAGGCTGTTCCATGGAATATATCATAGACATGTTTACATAAAAACTGGGCCATAGTTTAGTCCAAGACTAGGAGACAACTCAGTTACTATTTAGACTAGTTTATAGATCAGCTAATCAATAAAGTAAGCCATAGGCTGTTCCATTGAATATATCATAGACATGTTTACATAAAAACTGGGCCATAGTTTAGTCCAAGACTTTGAGTTACTATTTAGACTAGTTCATAGATCAGCTGATAGATGAGTCAATAAACTAGCCCATAGTTTCACTAGTTCATAGATATTAATACATAGATCGGCCCATAAACTGATCCATAGGCTGGTCTATGGAATATTCCATAGACTTGGTAAACTAGAACCAGATATACTAGTTAATACACAACACTAGTTTAGAGAGTAGACAATAGACTAGACCTTAGACTTGCCATCAAATTATTCGATAGACTAATTCAAAGACGATAAACTCATCAAAAGACTTATCTATAGTTCAGAGACTTGTCAATAGATTCTACTAGTTAATAGGCTAGTTCAAAGACTGGTATAAAGACCAGGCAGTAGTTACTAGTATATAAACTAGACAATATACTAGTACACAGACTGCTCTATGATTGGTCCACAGAGTAGACAGCTGATTCGTCCGTAGACTAGATCATGGACAACTTTATAGACAGTTTTAAATACTAGACCATAAGCTAGTCCATATACTATTCGGTAAATAGATTCAACTAGTTAATAGGCTACTTCACATACTATTCGAGAAACGAGCCAATAGTTTTGTCCCTTTACTAGTTTATGATCTAGATTATTGACCTGTCAATAGACTAGTACACAGAATGCTCCATGAACTGGTCCATAAGTTAGGCAATTGATTCGTCAATGGACTAGACCATGGAGTAATTTATACACTGGTCCAAAGACTATATCATATATTAGTTTGTAAACTTGTGAATGATTTAGTCATTGAGCTAGTACTTTAAATCCAAAGACTTAGCTATACTGGTCCTAAAACTGTCCACGAACTAGTACTTTAATCCAAAGTTTATCTATATACTGGTCCAAGGACTAACCCAAACTTATCTAGTTTGTCAATGGATTAGTCTATGAGTCCCAAAATATTTGAAACATATATATTTGCTCTCAAGCTTGATGTAGGTAAAACCTTACTTCCGATTGAAAGGATGTTAGCTGATATTAGATACTGGTACAAATTTCTAGTACTACCGGTTTTTTCTATAGTCATTAATAAGACAAACAAAGACAGACTGTACTGTACGGTTATTTAAACTAAGCTTAAGTAGATTTTGTTTATTCTTTGACTAACTAACTGACTGACGACTACTGGCAGCGTTTCTTTCTTTGTTTAATTGTTTGTTTATACGCTGCTAATATAATAGTGGAGAAAAAGGGAAGAAATTTACTAAAAAGGGTCTCGGCATTAGCAGTTTTACTATAAATTTATTTCGCTTAAAAATTAATTAAAAATGTAAAGCTTTGTATGTATGCGAATTTCCTGCAAACATAGGAAAACGCTGAAGAAAATCTCTGAACAAAGAACATGGTTAAAAACATAATTATGTGTTATTGCAGTTGTGGTATTTTGTATTATCCTTGAATTAGTAATGTCTAGTGAGGGAATAGTTATATAATATATACAAAAACAATTTTGAGCATGATATTTACATGATTAAGAAATTTTCATCCAAAATATATAAAGGTATAAGTCGGTAAGTTTCAGCTATGGTAAATCTTAGAAAGTAAATAAAATTTAGCTACACAAGTCCATCTCTTCCTTATTTCTTTAGATTGTACCAATAACTTCTAAGTTTTTGATATGGTGACATTTAATCTCCATGAAATCATTTCAAAATGATGATTCGCTTAAGGGAATTACTTTAAAAAAAAAACAAACTTATGAAAAACATCATTTAAAATTTCAATATTGTTTCACATTCTCTCTTGCAACCCCAAACAAGTAAATCCACTGAGTTGTCACTATTTTAAAAAGTGCTGCTGCATGCGAAGTAATACTACTTAGAACGGTGATGGCATAAATGACTGTCTGACAGACAGACAGTCTGAATGACTGACGGACAAAATGAATGAGTATGATTTGAGACATAATCATGAAAAATTTATTACCATTCACAATGACGATGATGATGATGGTCCTTTTTGAAATACAAACTCACATACGTGTATGTGTGCATAGCAAATGTGTAGAGTGGTCTCTACACTGTCATAGACTGGAGGATTACTTTTTTTCAGTCTAGTTCAGCTTTTCTCCATTTTATTTCTTTGTTGTATTATCCTTGTATACAATGTTGTTGTTATTGTTGCTGGTGCTTTTGCATGGTTGGTTGTACGTATGTATATGTTTGTAGTGGCAGTAGCGAGTGCATCACTTGTCATTTCATGTTTAGTATATGTTTTTCTTTTATTTTATATCTAGTAAATTGTATATTGCGTTTGTTTGAGTCAAGGCATGAACTTGTCATATTCTCACATTAACACATATTTACAGACATACATCTCAGGGACAGTATAATATATTTAAAAATTGTATTTATGGAACTTTTAAGATTTTAAATTTAATTTGAATTAAAATTAGATTAAATTATAGTCACGGATATAAGATAGTGCATAGTCTACGCAATATGTATGTCTAGATTACTTACCGGGAAATCAAGAAACATTTCTTATAAGAGGTGGGATAATTTTCAGTGTCGTTTTTAGAGCATAATAAAACTGTAAATTATACTATAGACTATAGATTATATCATTAGCTATAAACTAGACCATATTATATTTTAGACCACCGTCTATACTATAGACTAGTCCACTGTTCAGACTATAGACTAGACCACTGTCAAGACTATAAGATATATCATAGTATAGATTATAGTCGAAAGTATAGTCTATAAGTGCTAAAGAGTCCCAAATACAACTGGAAATTTCTATCTATACTAAGCCCTAGTTCTTGGACAGGACGATATTGGGTATATTGGGTCTTAATCCAACTAAAAACACTTCGTTAATCAAACCTATGAAAACGCTTCCACTCTGCTCTCAAAGCTTATTGATCGCTAGTTATCAACGTAAACTGGATAAAACAAGTAAGAAAGTATAGTCGGGCGTGGCCGACCATATGATACCCAACACCAGTTATGAATATTAAATGTAATTTATTTTTCATAATAAAGCATTTATCTTCAATATTCCCTTATTCCGATACATTTAAGCAATTTATGGATGAAAAACTAATTTTCTGAAAGAGGCTTTATATGGGGACCAAGCCCGATAACATTTTGTGAATATATTTATATTTCCATAATATTTTATTGTGCTGAATTTCATCGCGATATTTGTGTGTATAAGTTAATTTGGGACATTCAAGTAATTTTCTGAAGGGGACTTTGTATGGGAGCTAGGGTCAAATGGGGCCCGATCTTTATGAAATTTGGCGGGGTTATCAAGACTTCTATAAAACTTAGTTGTGCCGTATTTTATCGATATATATGTATATTTAACATAATTATGAGCTCAGAAGCCCTTTTCGGGGGGTTCTGTTCTATGGCGGCTAGGTGAAATAATGGACCGATTTTAACCATTTTCAATAGGCTTCGTCCTTGGGTTAAATAAAACGTGCGTGCCAAATTTCATCCAATTATCTTGAAAATTGCGATCTGTACCTTGCGCACAAGGTTTACATGAACAGCCAGCCAGTCAGCCAGACGGACGGACGGACGGACATAGCTTAATCGACTCAGAAAACGATTCTAAGCCGATTGGTATACTTTAAGGTGGGTCTAGGACGAATATTTTTGTATGTTACAAACATCAGCACAAATCCAATATACCCTCCCCACTAAAGTGGTGTAGGGTATAAATATTGGAAGATTTTACACAAACACCAGATGTGCCCGATCGAATACCTGAGACTGAAATTATCGACAATTTCGATATATTGATTGACCATAAGTGGCCGACCATAAGTTCAATATGGGATCTTAATCCAATTATAAACTTTTTGTTAACCAAACCAAACCTGGATATCTTACTACTCGGCACACAAAGCTAATTGATCGCTAGTAACAGCACGCGATATCAACGTAAATTGGACAGAAATATTGAATAGTGAGATATGGATGCAAGATTGATATATAATGGACATCTGGATCTACAATGAAAACCCCATCATCTAGACCATCATAGAAAATATGTTGGATTAAAGGCAGAAATAAACATCCATTGGGAAGCTCTGTATCAGTAAAAGACCCAGACCGCTCGGATTATTGGTAATGAAAGATCTAATATATTTGGTATCAAGTGCATAAAATTAGAGAAGGTTAAGCTTGAGGCAAAGAATGAGTATGGGTTAATATTGAGTAATGGAAAATTCTTATGGGATAACGTAAATAAAAAGAGACCTAGAAGTATCTAAGTGGGTGCACATCAGAGATTAGTTTGATGGTACTTATCTTGACATAAATCTGACGAATGCACAGCTTGTAGCAAAGATGAGCTTGCCAGAACGGGATTTGATCTTGATATCTCCAACGCCGTTCCAGTAGCAACACCGTTAGGTTATATCAAGAGTAGTATCCTCAAATTCTTTCTTCAAAAGGCTGAAAATAGGTGGAATAACCTAGACTTATGTAAAGCGGCCAAGATATTGTGGCACTCCTTCAATGAGAAACGCATAAGACACCTTATAAACCGAAGTAGACGGGATATATCGAGATTGATAGCAGTAATAACAGGACACTGGGTGCTAGGCAGACAAGCTAGTCGGCAATAAACACGTAGCAGTTACAAAGACAGGGAAAAGGAAGAAACGGTCTTCCATCTTCTCTGCGACTGTCCGGCTCTGTCTGTTTAAAAAAATCCGTTTTCTTGACAGTTACTTAATATCTAATCTTGGTGAGATATCTGCATCTAGACTTAATGATATATTGAGATTTTTCACTGCTACAGGCTGGATCTAATACTATACAATACTACATTTGACGAGTGGAGTGTTCCGGTCAAACGGAGTCTCTTCGATTCTACTTGACAGTTCGCGTGCAGTTAACCAACCAACCAAAATTTCAGAGAGGGAAAACCCCGGTAGAAAAGTATCGAAATTTACACAAATGTTCGTTAATAACATTTAGACGGAAGTGCATAAAATTTAAATAACACAAAGTTATCATTTTGTCAACCACCGTTGTTGTCATTTTGATTAAGCTTTGTGTCATTTTGGGTATGCATCGTTGTGATTTCGACAACGCATTATTGCCATTTCGATAACGCAACTTTCTGTTTGACAACATAGCGTTGTCACTTTGATAACACATAGTTTTCACTCCGAAACGAAACCCCACATAAATATTATGAAACATTTTATAAATGATCGTAGTTAGCCACCAGTCTTAGATCGAATTTTCGTTAATGATCTGACGACGTCGTGTATTATTTATTTATTTTTTTTTTTAAATTTACGAATATTATGAGACGCATTTCGACAAGATTTTTTATTATTAGGTTCAGACATTTATGGCGACAAAGAGAGCTGCACACATTTTTCATGCTACAATGTTAAATCGATTGTGATGAAAACGTTAGTACCCTTATGACTTGTTCGCAGCATTCCTACGTTTAGGATGCAACAATTGTACTTTAAAGATTTTAAAAAAGTAAAAATTGTGCACATTTTTTTAGTTATTAACACCATTTCCCAATGTATTTCTGATGTTGACAGTTATTTTGCAGAAATTTCTAAAAGATTTTGAAATAAAATTTTTATAATAATATAATTTAAGACTAACTTTTCATATACAAAACAAGCTTATAGGCTTGATTCAACATATACGTGAACTGTAGACTTGGTTATGCACAAACTAACAAGTTATGTGACGAAAATAAGAAATTTCTTAACTAATATCAACCCAATTGGAAATTGTTTTAAAAATGTCTTAAATATCACAGGAAATAGTGTTGTGTTTTACAAATGTAGACTATTGTGTGTGTATGTGAGTATAAATACTTTAAATGCCAAGGATAATAGGTTTCAATGCAACAACATCAACAACAACAACTAACCTATTACTATTGCTGCTGCTGCTGCAACAGCTTCTACTGTACTTATCCTTACTGGCACTTGTCTACTATTTTCTTTGCGTATGTACTATGTGAAAGAGTAAATTTACTGTCCTTAAAAATACCAACACATACCCATCTACATATGCCAAGTATGTACATATGTGTGTGGTTTCTCTTGTACACATTGTTGTCGGTTGAGGTTGAAAGAAACGAACAAAATAATGTAGAGAAAAACTTAGTAAAATTATAAAAAAAGTAAAATTGAAAATAAAATGTTTATGTAAATAAAAATAAAAGAATATATGAGACTACAACTACAAGTTCAAAACAAAGAATTTTTATTAACATACAAATAGACTTGGCGCCATAAAAAAAGGATTCAAAGAATGTTATTTCTTTGTTTTGTTTTTTAGTAGAAAAATTTTGATGAGGAATTTTTTATTTTGGAGGGATGGTTATTTGCCTTTAGAGGTTGTAAGTAGAAAATTACTTATTTGTAATTAGGATTTTTCTCTAAGTTAAAAGGAAACATAGCTGAAATAATTTGGCTGTGTTTTAGTATTAATAATTATAAAAATGCAATATGCTAATCATTCGCGATGATATTTTAAAATTTAGTAGTAAATTGCGTAAACTTGTTAAAATGATTACATATTACTTATACGTCCCCCTTATTAATGCTAAAATAAAAATTATGATAGTTAAGAAACAAAATTTTCTGGAAGTATTCCTTATAATTATCGTTGAAAGCCTTTAACTAGCAGAATGATATATGAAAGACATTATCGTGCAATGTTCATAATCTCCGTTTCCGGGAAAATAGTTCCTTTGAAAATTCCAATCAATGAGCAAAATTGCGCCCGTAATCCTGTGTATCCTCTCAAAAGACGTTGCATAGTACTGGCCTTGGACTTCTTCATTCTGTAAAGGCTTCAAGTCTCATCTCGTTGGGTTATCTCCATAGGATTGCGTAAGTGGTTTTGAATTCGCCAGGTTAACTTCATTATGTTCCCTTCCTTTTATAGCATCTATTTATATTCACTCTTTCATTGTGGATTATGTAGGTCCGATATTCATGACATACGTCAAAGTGCTTTACTTAAACACCTGCGTTGTGGACCTTAAGATGAGCTTGTTATATGGCTCACCACCTCCCTTTGTATTCTCAGATATCGATGGCAATTTGCTTACGTGGTTCTGTCGGTTCATGCAGAAGCACTTTGCTTAAATACACGAGCTATCTAATCACCGGCCATTTCTGCGCCGTTGCTTAACTTTCGAAATGCAAAAACATTATTTCGGTTTACAAGCACGCAGATGGGATGGCCTCTGTTGATTCGACAACACAACCTAGTAACGTAATCTGTAGACCGAAATACAAATCTATCAAATAAGTGAAAGGCCTTTTCTTATTCTTAATCTTATATGAACAGAGTAAATCTTGAACATATCCGGACAAGGAAGAAAAATTCAATGGCATCACTTATATAAGATACCTTACATCTATTACCATTCAACACAGCACACTTCTCATTCATCGGTCACACTCATTGAGAATAACATACAACACACTCATTCTAGGTATACAAATGAGTGAGGCCCGCTTATCCCTTATCCATCCAGGATCATATATAATTGATAAGTTCCAACTTATTTTCAACGCTTAGTCCCACAGTTACTCCTCTGCGGAGTTAATGTAGAGTGCTTTACGTGAACACCTGCGTGTTGGCCTATTTCACGGTGGTCTTTTCAACCACTGGGTGAGCTTTTGTTACGACTCACCGCCCCATATATGGAATTTCCGGTCCAGTTGCTCAAGTACTTGAGCTATCTAATCTCTGACCTTTGCTCTCCGTTGCTTAACTTTCGAGATGAAGAAACATCACTTCCGTTTACAACCATGCAGATGGGATGGCCTCTGTTGAGTCGGCAACAGCACCAAGAGACGTAATCGGTAGACCGAAGTACGAATCCATCAAATAAGCCGAGACTTTGTTCTTCCTTACAGTGACACACTGTGCTAATTCTGGTATGAATAGAGTTTACTCTGAACATACCTGGACAAGGAAGAAAAATTCAATGGTATAACTTGTATAAGATACCCTTCATCCATCACCATTCAACCCTGCACACTTCTCAATTATCCGACACATTCATAAGAGAACAACATACGGCAGACTCACTCTAGGTATAAGGGCGGATGAGTTCCGTATAACCCTACATTCATCCTGTATCATATACAATTAACACCAACTCATTTCCAACGCTCATTTCCACAGTCATTTCTCTGTGGAGTATCTGTTGTCATTCAGCAACAGCATCGAACTAATCCCGAAATATAGATTTCACAGTGCATTAGTCTTTTAACCGCAATTTACTCTTCCCGCGAGTAAGTAGTACCAGATTATGTGTTTTTCTGGTTAGACGCCATGTCAAATCATTCCAAGTACTAGCCGAGGAGTGAAATGACATCACCAGTTTATGGTCCCGGCAGCCTAGAGTATCCCGGGATTGCAATGCACAAAGATGAGGGTCCTTCATCATGGAAACATGCCCCGGGTTGTCCTCTGCGAAGTATCTGTTTTCTCGGCAAAAACAACGAACTTATCCCGAACTATAGACTTTATCGTGTATAAGTCATTTAAGCAGCATTCTTTTCCCGCGAGCCAACACGTGCACCGCGATGGGATCTTTTCAATTTAACTTATATATGAGTTGAAACTAATTACTCCTCCATCTGCGAAAGTGTTGGTATACCAACTGATAGTCTACTCCTTACACCGATAGCGAAGTCCATTTAGCCATGTCCTGTCTGTGTGTATGTTGAAATTAGTTTTCAGAAGATCCCAGATATTTGCCATAAATTACTACTTACAACGATACAACACTAATTGTGTATTGTATAATTCTTTTAAACGTAACATTTCATTAAGTTCTGCATCAATATGTTAGGTATAACATTTCATAGCATACTCTAGGGCGTTATTAATAGGTATTAAATATTAAAGAAATGTTAAATATGAATCAATGTAAAATTATTATGTAACTTGATTCTTTATACAACCAATTCAAGGTAGAGGGTATTTAAAACTCTCTCCATCTAAAGAATTTTTGAAGAGTTGTAATTTAATCTGTAGGTTTTTTCCTTCAATCTAATTTGTTCTATCATCCATATTTAAACTTTTTCAAAAGTATTAATGTATTATTTCGTTTATTTTCAGGTACGTGTTAATATTTCTTTAGTTGTAAAACTGGTGAGTACATGATTGGTTTTGTTTTGTTATATTTAAATAATTTGTAACCTAAAGAACCTTATAATTCAAATACAAAATGTTTAATACTTTTGTAAACATATTTTTTATTATTATTGAAAAATCTATAATATAAAATTTAAAGATTTTTATATTATTTTTCAAATAACATAAAAATTATATGTAATATTTCTCTTAAATACTATTTATCATATAAACGATTGTTTATTTAACAATTTAAGTTTTAATTTTTATATTAATCCTGAAAAAATTTGTTTCTTTAACACAAACATTATTCTCTTACAACGATAAATAAAATATTAAAGAATTTGCAAAGTGTTAAAGGGGATAACAACCAGTTATTTAGATTTTCAATTTGTTAGCTTTATAGCTTTAGAAACTAATAAGATCTCTTGTTAAAATAACTTTCAAACAGTATCATTTTCTAAACCGTTTTTACTCTTTTTTTTAATTTTTGGCTTTTAAGTCCTTTAGCCACTTTTGTATTTTACATTTAGCAAAAAAATATGTTCGTTTTTATTTTCGTTTTACTCCAATACCCACCACAAACAAACATACGCATTTTCACATGAAAATATTCATATGTAACTATATGAATACAACGAACATTATTTTGCTATAATTCGCTTAATAGACCCATAAAAAATATATATAAAATTACGCTTGTGTAAAAATTCAGAAAACATCATCTACACGTAAATTTCAGTACTTTTTTTATTATTCGCAAATAAATTGTATCATTGACTTTGTTCTCGTCATGTTACATAAAAACCAACAAAATAAAAATTTGCAACAATGAAAATATAAATATATTTTTTTCTTATATTTGAACGTTGAACGTGAATTTTATATTGATGATGATGCTGCTGCTGCGATACTGCTGATGATGTAAATATAATTAAACACAATTGTTGTTATTGTTGTTATATATTTTTTTTTGCTTGGTAGTCTCATATGTATTAATGAATAAAATAAAGAAAATGTATTGAATAAATGAATGATGAATGAAAGTATGTAATGCATAAAAATTCATTCATGCTCTTATAAATAATGCACTTATATACATACATACATACACCCATATACATATGTATGGTATATCTTCCATTATAAATGGTAAAATGATTTGTGGTAGGGTGTTTGTTACTTAAAGTTTTGTTTAAGAGTTTCCTGCTTAGTTTTTTTTTTTTTTTAATTTTATATTTATAGGAAATTTTAGATAGGTTTTCTCTTTAGGATAATTATCGATAAATTCTCAGTTTGTGAGGATTATCGATAAATTCTCTCTTTAAAAGAAGTGTTGAAAACTTATCTATTTATAGAGAATTTTAGATAAAATCTATGTTTATAGAGAATTTTAGATAAATTCTCTGTTTATAGAGAATTTTTGATAAATTTTCTCTTTGAGAAGAGAGTTATCTATTTGTAGAGAATTTTTTATAAATTCTCTCTTTGAGAGGAGTATTGAAAAGTTATCTATTTGATGAGAATTTTTAATAAATTCTCTGTTTATAGAGAACTTTTGATAAGTTATCTGTTTATAGGGAATTTTTAATAAATTCTCTCCTTGAGAAAAGTATTGAAAAGTTATATATTTGTAGAGAATTTCTGATAAATTCTCTCTTTGAGAAAAGTATTGAAAAGTTATCTATTTGTAGAGAATTATTGATAAATTTTCTATTTAAAGAGAATTTTAGATAATTTCCCTCTTTGTATTTAAAAGCTATATATTTGTAGAGAATTTTTGATAAATTCCCTCTTTGAGAGAAGTATTGAAAATGTATCTATTTATGGAGAATTTTTGATAAATTCTCTCTTTGAAGAGATTTTTTTTTAAATTCTCTCTTTGAAAAGATGTTTTTAAATTGTCTCTTAAAGAGATTTGTTGATAAATTCTCTCTTTGAGAGATCTATTAAAAAGTTATCGATTTGTATAGAATTTTTGTTTTATTTTTGATAAATTCTCTCTTCGAAAAGATTTTTTTGATAAATTCTCTCATTTCTTTAATGATTTATTGATAAATTCTCTCTTTGAGAGAACTATTAAAAAATTATCTATTTGTATAGAATTTTTGATAAATGTTTTATTTATAGAGAATTTTGAGAATCTTCTAAGAATCCTCTCTTTAAAGAAAATTTTACCTAAATTCTCTTTTTAAAGGGAATTTTTGATAAATCCTCTCTTTTTCGACAAATCATCTCTTTCTTTTAATCACAAAATTACTTTTTAAACAAAATGTTATTTTAATTTTTGCCAAATCATGTCTTTAAGGCAACATTTCGACTAATTGTGTTGTAAATGGAATTTTCAATAAATTTATTTATAATAGAATTGATCATAAACTTAATATTTTATCTTTTTTGTTAAATATCTTGTAGACAAATAAGCTTCAGAGATAAGTTTCTATTAATCCTCTATTTTTTAAAGAGATTTTTCTATACACTTTCTCTTTAAAGATAATTTTCTATAAATCCTCCATTTTTAACAAGAATTTTTCTTAAATTATGAGCACTCGATTTTCATTATTTTTATCTTGAAAGAGAACTTTCAATTAATCCTCTTCTTTAAAAGTTCTTTTTATATTTCTCTGTGGAAGATGTTCATTAGTTGTCTTCCCGTAGAAAAGTTTTCAAAAATTCTTTTTTAAATAAAATTGTTCTCTTTCTTATTAAATCTATTATTTCTCTCTATTTCATTCTTTTTCGTTCTCTCATACGTGTAAACCAGAGAAACACAGCTCTCAAATGAGCTCTCTTGTACTCATTCTTTTACTCGTACGTATGCCCATACATAAAAAACTAACAAAACCAGTCTGCCTTTCGCTGTTGTAAACTGAAAAGTAGAGAAAAGCTCTTAACTTAGCTCTTTGCATGCCACTGCTTCATACATATTTTCAGTACATTTTCGATTCTCTCTTTAATTAACAGTTAGGCAAAGTTCTCTCATATGATATTTCCTTCTCTCTTTCGTATGTACTTAAGAGTACAGATGTATAATAAAACAAACTAAACCAGTCAGAAAGTTCATTAACCATTCTCTGCCGATGACTACTTCTAAGATGACTGGTTAACGTAGTAGTTCATTGCGCACGAACAGTCAAGTAGAGTCGAAGAGACTCTGTTTTAACCGAACCACTCCACTCGTCAGATGTGGTATTGTATAGTATTAGATTCAGCCTGTAGCAGTAAGAAATCTCAGGATATCATTAAACTTAGATCCAGATATGTATCTCACCAAAGTTAGATATGAAGTAACTGTCAAGAAAACGTTTTATTTTAACGGATAAAGGAGGTCATTCGAAGAGAAGATGGAAGACCGTTACTTCATTTTCCCTGTCTTTGCAACTGCGATAGTGTTCATTGAAAGGAAGCCCAAGCCGACTTGCATGTCTGCCAGGTTATTGTCCGGTTATTACTGCTATCAATCTCGATTTATCCCGATACATCGGTTTATAATGAGTCTTGTGCATTTCACAATATATTGGCCCCTTTACATGTGCCCAGGTTATTCCACCTGTTTTCAGCCTTTTGAAGATAGAATCTGAGGATACTACTCCTGATACAATATAACGGGGTTGCTACTGTAACGGCATTGGAGATATCAATAGCAGATCCCGTTCTCATCTGCCTATTCATTACCATAATAGTCCCTATGCGCAAGGACCCTAAGGGTAATGTCAGACAGCCGACCCATCCTTGACAGATCTTTCTTGTGTTGTCTAACTAATAAGGAAGTGGTAATAGAGTTATGTTTTCCTGCTCTTCAATTATAACCCTCCAGTATACCAGAGTAAATGTGGTTAAATAGCAATCCAATCCATTTAACCTGAACTTAATTGAGATGAAGCATTTTATCATTTATCACTTGTCCCTGTAAAATTATACATCCGATTCAATATAAATTTGTAAACTATAGTGTATCCAACTGGTGTTACAGATTTTGCATATGACATTGAATGTTGCTACAATTACAGACAATGATGCTTTTTACATGATGCTGGTTACATGTTTTATTTCTCCATGTAATAGCTGCTGGCAGGCAGGCAGGAAGACTGGCTGGCTGACTGGCTAGCTGACTGGCTGGCTGACTGGTAGGTTGGTTGCTGTTGTGTCATAAATTGAATACATCATGCATGAATTATAGATATTTAATGATTGTATTTTCTCGTTATATATATAACTTTTTATATTTTGTTATTTTTAAGGATTAATTTCAGCAAAAAAATATATATTTAAAAACGAATTAAAATGATACACATACACAACATGTAGTTGGTGTATTAAATTTTTTTATTTAATTACTTACAAGTTGAGGCAAAAAAAAAACAAACAATATTTTATATGATAAATACCATAAATGTTAAATAAATTTGAATGGCTATAAGAGAACAGATTGTTTTATAACAAAAACAAAAAAACGTGAAAAGTTTTTACAGTGAAAATTTATTAAATACAAAACAAACTTTTGTAAATAGTATATAAAAAATTAACAATATTAACACCTAGATAATTCAAAAAATATCTATAGTTTATTTAATTTTATTCTTCTGCTTAAAAAAATTTTAATCCTTGAAATAAATTTACCTAGATTGCAGTCAAATATTAAATTTATTACAAATATTGAAACACCATCATCATCATCATCAATATTCAAAACAAAATCGTCAGCAATCATAAAGTTAAAAAAATTTCTAATATAATTTACATATAATTTATTTTAGATTTCCTCTCTTTACTATCAATTTTTATCACTTTATTCCCCTTTTATAGTTTTTGAGGCTGCTGCTGTTGTTTGAATTCAATTTTAAAATATCTCTATGTGTGTGTGTATTTAAATCCTTGTATATTCTAAATGCATAAAAAACACCATTGTGAGTGTATATGTAAATAAATCCTTTTACTTTATACATACATATGCACTGCCATCAAATCAATAGATATTTTCGTATAAGTTTATAAATGTTTGAAATACAATATGCATGAATATGAATGAATTGGATGAAAGTTGTAGAGAGCGTAGAGAATTACAACGACTAAAGTCGAATTGAATAGAAATTTTTTTTAAAAAATTCTATAAGTTGCTTAAAAATGGCGACCAATTTCCTATTTCCTTTTCTTTTTTTTTATGTCAAGCGTAACGGTAGCAGTAGAAACTATTACTATTGACATGTTTTACACTACTACTAGTGTTACTATTATAAAAATTCATACACATACACGCATACATAGATGTAGATTCAGTATTAAACTGTTGCCCTGCTGATTCGGCATATGCAATTTAAGTTTTTTTTCTCAAAATCTTGAGTGAATTTTTTTACAAAAATGTCTCTTCTTGCAATTTTGGATGCTTTACCTCTTAATAGAGAAGTTTGAATAAAGATTGTTTTACTAATTCTCTCTTTATAACTAATTTTCCATAACCAACTCTCTCCATTTAGAGAATTTTCCATTGATTCTTATTTTATAAAAGATAATTTACGATAAATCGTCTTTTCATATGTAAAATTTATCTCTATCGTTAAATTATTTTTTCATAACTAGAAATTTACTCTTTATGGAGAATTTAGGATGATTTAACTCTTCAAAACACTTTCCATAAATATTAAATTTATAGAGAACTAGCTATACCCAGTGTGCTTTGCTACCAATATAAATAAAATCCGCACTTTACGATTTTTGATGATTCTATTTCTAATAGTTTCCCAGATATACGAATTTTTTGTTTAATTCATATGGGATGTTCCAAGCCCTCTTAGAGAAAGTCCACCCATTTTTTTCCTCATGGCCGTTAAAGTTCTCATGGCCGTTAAAGTTCTTTGTGGACAGTTTGAATATTCTAGCCACAATAGTTTCCTAGATAAACGATTTTTTGTATTTAATTAATATGGGAGGTGCCATGCCCCCTATTTCAAGTCCTCTCACTTGTTCCTTAAAAACTTACATTGACATTAATGTGGTTCCGACAAAATTTGAGGACTCTAACTGTTACACTTTCTTAGATATACTTATTTAACTTTGTCTTCATATGGGAGGTGCCACGCCCACTATAGCTATTTTAAACCCATATGTTCATATTAATATCAAAGTTGTCCAAACAACATTTGAGGGTTCTAGCAGTGAAAGTTTCTGAGATATGCGACGACTTTTAAGATTTATTTGATATGTAGTCGTGGCACCTCCGTTTTTGAAGTTTAGTTAAATTTTCTCTTAAAATAGAACTTGCTGTAAATTATTTTCAATAAAATCTCTTTTTTTGTAGAGAATTAATTCTTTCTTTCTCTATTTAAAGGGAATTGACGATAAATTCTTTCTTTATAGAGAATTTTGAATAAATTTATCTTTATAGAGAATTTTAGTTAAGTTATCATGAATGGAGAGTGATTTATCTCTTAAGAAGACTTCAAAAACTGTTTAATTCTTATACAAATAAATAATCTCTCTCTCTCTCTTTAAAGAGAATTTACGATAAGTTCTCTCTTTATAGAAACACTTTTTAATAAACAATTTCTTTATAGAGAATTTTAGTTAAATTTAATCTTTTAGCAGAATTTGCTATAAATTCTCTCCAAAGAAATATTTTCGATAAATCCTGAACGCTGTTTTCGAGAACTCTTTTTCATCTTTGTGTTTAAATTTTCATTTTTATAGAAAAATTTTTATATATTATCCTTTACAAAGAATCTTCAGTAAACTGTTTAAAAGAACTTGACGATAAATTCTTTATCTTTTCTTTAAAGAGAATTTAAACAAAATTATATCTTTATAGCCCTGATCGGCAAAGAGCTTTGTTAAGAGCTTTCTTCCACTCTTAATTTCAAACGCATGTATTCTTACAAATGTATAAAAAACTGTAAAAACCAGTAATAGATCTTACTTTTTACTCTCTGCCGATGTATGATTTATAGAGAAATTTAGTTTACATTCTCTCTTAAAACAGCTTTGTTAAAGAGAATTTTCCACAAATACTCTCTTTGAACGGTTTATACCATAAATTCTCTCTCTATGGAGTATTTACAATACATTTTCTCTTTAAAAAGGGTTTTCGGTAAATTCTCTTTTCGATATTATCAATACATTCTTTCTATAGAGAATTATTTATAAATCTTAAGCGGCATTTTTTAGTAAATTCTCTTTTCAAAGAGATTCCGTGATTAATTTTCTCTGTCTATAGAGAATTTTCAACAAATTTATATATAATTTAGAAACTCTCTCTTTATTAACTCGACTAACTCTCTTTTAAGAGAAAATCGAAGAGAATGTACAACTAATTCTCTTTGAACAGAAACTTCGATAAAATTTATATAGAATTTAGAACATCTTTTTCTCTCTTTGAAGAGAATATTCGAAATTTCAATAAATTTATTCCTGAAAGAAAAGCTTACAACACCTCCTTTTTAATAAAACTTTTTATAAATCCTCTTTTTTATTTTCTTCATCTGCACTTCCACGAACTGTCGGGTTCCGTGACAAACCCGTACTCTCGTACCCTTTACCTACTGTTGATTATAACCATCATCATGTTGTGTGTACGCATTTAAAAATATACAGAAAAAGTAAAAGGGGAGAAATAAAAAAAATGTTATAAATGAAGCCTCCAGGGACGATTTGTATAATCTTGCATTGAATCCAACCAATAACATCCAGTAACAACTACAACTTTAGCAGCATTTATATGGACTAAAAAGTAACATATAAGTAATAGATTGATATTAAAATAGATTGAAGTTGGAAGAAGAGTAGAAGAGCTACATACATATGTACATAGCACTACTTTGGGTAGCAAACGAATGAACATCTGATATCTTTAATTTTTTTCTGTTATAGATATAACAAATTTATGTTATCAATTATTTTAAATATTGAATTTTTCTAGGCAGATTGAATACTCCTTTATATTTATCATATTGTTCCATTTGTTGGGCTCAATGTGAGGGACATAGACGAGATTATAGGCAAGATTACACGCGACTATGGACAACGAAGTGACTTAAGTAAAGTCTATGGACAAACTATTGTTAAGAATGTAGACTAGGTCGAGGCTATAAACGACACTACAGTCAATTCTAAAGACGGGACTATAGTCAAATCTATAGATCAAACTAAAGGCAAGACTAGACTATAGTCAAAACTATATACTATAAACTATAGACGAGTCTATAGTCAAAACTACACACACTATAGACGAAACTATAGAAGAGTTTTTATACCCACCATCAAAAAAGATGATTTTGATTTTGTCATTCCGTTTGTAACACATCCAAATATTGGTTATAGACCCACAAAAGTATATGTCTGTCCGTCCGTTTGTCTGTCTGTTGAAAGCACGATAGAGTTCGTATATTGATTTTGTCATTCCGTTTGTAACACATCCAAATATTGGTTATAGACCCACAAAAGTATATATATTCTGGGTCCTCATTAAAATCTAAGACGATCTAGCCATGTCTGTCTGTCTGTTGAAAGCACGATAGAGTTCGAATGGAAAGAGCTAGAGGGTTGAAATTTCACATAAATATTTCTTATAGGTAAGGTTTGTTTGGTATTGAAAATGGGCAATATCGGTCCACGTTTTTGGATAGCCCCCATACAAGTGGCCCCTCGAAAAGCAGCTTTAACAGCCATAACTTGTTTAAAAATACGAATATAGCGATGAAATTCGACATAAGTAAGTTTCTTGTGATCCAAAATCACTATGCAAAATTTTATGAGGATCTGTCCATAATTGACCCTACTCCCCATATAAGGTTTCCTTCAGAAAATGACTTTAACGCTCATTACTGGCTTAAAAATACTAGTATATAGTTGAAATTCGACATAAGTAAGTTTCATACGAGTCAAAATCTATCTAAAAAATTGTATGTTGATCGGTCCATGATTGATCCTATCCCCCATATAAGGTCCCCTTCAGAAAATGACTGCAACGCTCATTAATGGCTTAAAAATGCGAGTGTAGCGATGAAATTCGACACAAATAAATTTAATACGAACCAAATTCTGTCTACCAAATTTTATGAGGATCGACCCATAATTGACCTTACCCCCCTATATAAGGTCCCCTTCAGAAAATTACTTTAACGCTTATAACTGGCCTAAAAATACGAGTATATAGATGAAATTCGACATAAGTAAGTTTCATTCCAGTCAAACGAGGTTTGATGGTGGGTATATTAAATTCGGCATAGCCGAATTTAATATAAATTTATTAAATTTATTTTTGGATTAACTTGTTCGTTAATCCAAAAATAAATTTAAAGTCATATATATGTACATTCATCACATCATCAACATAATTCATTCCTTATTCTAGTTGTAACCTCTTTTCAAAATTGTGCTATGAAGTCGTCCAATGGTGTCCACCTACCAC
>NW_023996036.1:50000-74670 GCF_015586225.1 Lucilia sericata | reverse complement strand
AGACTATAGTCCACTAGACAATAGTCCAGATTATAGACTAGACAATAGTCCAGACTAGAAACTAGACTATAGTTCAGACTATATACTAGATAGACTAGATAGACTATAGTTCAGACTATAGACTAGACTATAGTTCAGACTATAGACTAGACTATAGTTCAGACTATAGACTAGACTATAGTTCAAACTATAGACTAGACTACAGTTCAGACTATAGACTAGACTATAGTCCATACTACAGACTATACTATAGATTAGACTAGACTATAGTCCAGACTATAGACTAGACTATAGACTAGACTATAGATTAGACTAGACTATAGACTAGACTAGACTAGACTATAGACTAGACGATAGACTAGACTAGACTATAGACTAGACTATAGACTAGACTATAGACTAGACTATAGACTAGACTATAGACTAGACTATAGACTAGACTATAGACTAGACTATAGACTAGACTATAGACTAGACTATAGACTAGCTATAGACTAGACTATAGACTAGACTATAGAGAAGACTATAGACTAGACTATAGACTAGACTATAGACTAGACTATAGACTAGACTATAGACTAGACTATAGACTAGACTATAGACTAGACTATAGACTAGACTATAGACTAACTATAGACTATACTACTAGACTATAGACTAGACTATAGACTACTATAGACTAGACTATAGACTAGACTATAGACTAGACTATAGACTAGACTATAGACTAGACTATAGACTAGACTATAGACTAGACTATAGACTAGACTATAGACTAGACTATAGACTAGACTATAGACTAGACTATAGAGACTATAGACTAGACTATAGACTAGACTATAGACTAGACTATAGACTAGACTATAGACTAGACTATAGACTAGACTATAGACTAGACTATAGACTAGACTATAGACTAGACTATAGACTAGACTATAGACTAGACTATAGACTAGACTATAGACTAGACTATAGACTAGACTATAGACTAGACTATAGACTAGACTATAGACTAGAATAACTAGACTATAGAGACTATAGACTAGACTATAGACTAGACTATAGACTAGACTATAGACTAGACTATAGACTAGACTATAGACTAGACTATAGACTAGACTATAGACTAGACTATAGACTAGACTATAGACTAGACTATAGACTAGACTATAGACTAGACTATAGACTAGACTATAGACGACTATAGACTAGACTATAGACTAGACTATAGACTAGACTATAGACTAGACTAGACTAGACTATAACTAGACTATAGACTAGACTATAGACTAGACTATAGACTAGACTATAGACTAGACTATAGACTAGACTATAGACTAGACTATAGACTAGACTAGACTAGACTATCTAGACTATAGACTAGACTATAGACTAGACTATCTAGTCTATAGTCTAGACTATAGACTAGACTATAGACTAGACTATAGACTAGACTATAGACTTGACTATTGACTAGACTAGACTATAGACTTGACTATAGACTAGACTATAGACTAGACTATATAGACTAGACTAGACTATAGACTAGACTATAGACTAGACTATAGACTAGACTATAGACTAGACTATAGACTAGACTATAGACTAGACTATAGACTAGACTATAGACTAGACTATAGACTAGACTATAGACTAGACTATAGACTAGACTATAGACTAGACTATAGACTAGACTATAGACTAGACTATAGACTAGACTATAGACTAGACTATAGACTAGACTATAGACTAGACTATAGACTAGACTATAGACTAGACTATAGACTTTACTATTGACTAGACTAGACTATAGACTTGACTATAGACTAGACTATAGACTAGACTATAGACTAGACTATAGACTAGACTATAGACTGGACTATAGGCTAGACTATAGACTAAAATATAGTCCAGACTATAGACTAGACTACAGTTCAGACTATAGATTATATAAACTAAATTATTGACTAGATTATAGACAAGGCTATAGACTATATTATAGGCCAGACTATAGACTATACTATAGTCCTGACTATAGACCAGACAATCAAGACTTTAGTCAACACTGTAGACTAGTTGGTCCCATTGAGAAAGCTTTATAAAACCGATATAATCATTATTATGATCGAACATTGTAAATAACAACATCTCCTCAGCTGCATCAGTAACCGCAAAACATCATTAACAACTGCAACAACAATAACAACATCATCTTTGTCGATCAGGAAACACACGACGAACCAACAAACAGCAGTTGAAATCACATTAAGCGTAGAACAGTGGCAGCCTAAAGCGATTTACAACCAACCCCATCCATACACCCATCAACATTTATAACCTGAGATGATTTTTATGAAATTGAATAAAACCACTGACTGTTCGGTGTCTGTCTGGCTGCTGACTTTTTCAACATGTTGTGTGTTACTCTGTTTACGAAAGTCTCGGTAATGCAATTTTAATAACTTTTTTTTTTGGAAGACTCTGCGCTAAATCGGTTTATGAATGTGTTTGATGTTAATGCCACAAAATAATATTAAAGAAAAAATATTTCATTTCAAGACAAAAAATACAGTAGCCTTTTAGAAGAATTTCCAAGGAATTCATTAAGGTTATTTTTTTGCGTTTTCACAAGTGTCAAACTAAAAATTTAAAGAATTAATGAAGTCATGAAAAAAATATTATTTCAGGGAGGGCTTAATAAATTTTTAAAGAAAAAGAACGAACATGAAGGACATTTAAGGCAATAAAGGACTATTTATCATTTGAGATAATAAAATAATAGTATTGACTATAGTGTAGTCTATAGTCTTGACTATAGTGTAGTCTATAGTCTTGACCAGTGATTAAAATTACTAATAATTAGTAACCAAAATGCATATTTTCTCCTATGCATACGTATGTAATATAAAATATAAATATATTTTATGAATATAATATATTTAATTGCTACCATTCGAAATATTTCTAGTATTTTTGCTAAAAATATTTACCCATACAACTATTGCATATTACAGCTTACAGACAAATATAAAATGTTTTCACATACAATATATTACGCAGCAACTCGCTAACATATTTATAATACCCACATATATTTCATATGGCTTGCCTATAATATTAAAATATTTTCCTACACAAATTATTCGAAGTCAACAATATTGAAGCCATGCAAGCAGTAATATACGAACATGAAATGTACGCAAGCAGAGCATATATGTGCCGACGAAAACACGAAACAAAACGATAGTCGCGACTATCAGGTTACAATATTTTTACTATCAAACTTAAATATTATTTACTATAGGAAATGACTTATGGTCTAAAATTTAACATTTCATGTTGAACTTGAAAAATTATAAAATGTGAAAAATGTATGCAAGATATAACCAAATTTTATTTAGAAAATAATTGAAACGTTTATATCTATGTATGTTTTATGTATATTATGGGAAAAATGTATGCATGAAATAACCAAATTTTAATTAGAAAATTTTTGAATTGAATTATTGAATGTATGTATTTATTAAATTTATGTTTAATTTTTATGTGGAGTATTAAAATGTATGTATTTGTATTGATTGTAATATAATTAGAAAAAAATTATATAAATACTTAGAGGATCATATGAATGTAAAAATATATTCAAATATGCAACACCATTTATATCTGGTTTTGTATATACATATGTATGTATGTAAGTATGTGTGAAACAATAACAAAAAACACATTCGTCATAAAAATGACCTGTAACAGCACTTTTCTTTCCTACTTTTCACGCACATTCCATAACGGTGGATTACGATAGGTCATTTTTTCCCTGAATTGGTGGAGGGAAGAAGATATGTACGTGTGATGCAAAAATACATTCGTCATAAAAATGACCTGTAGTAGAAATTCTCTTCCTACTTTATCATTTTACGCACATTCCTTAACGATGGTTTACGCAAGATCCTTTTTTTTGCTTTACTTGAATTTGTGGTGGGGAGAAGAGGAAAGAAATATCATTATTATTTAGTCTCTCTCATGCAAATTCAAAAGGTTGGCAATGGCATATGCAAATTTATTAACACCTATATATTTTTTCTTCGCGCCTGTTCATTCATTATTGTAAGATAATTGAGTGTATGTAATAATAATTTATAGAAATGTGACACATGCATATGAAAAACATACTTGTATATGTATGTAATACACTCATACATTTTTGTTGTTTTAACCTTTCACAATGTAAAATTACAAAAACAAACTTTTATGTTTTTATGTCCCCTCTTAATTTTTTGCTATCCTGTTACAAATTTCCTTCATTATTGATCATTTCATAGACACTACTAATGCATTACTACCTGTTTACAAACTTATTGTCATCCTGTTACAAACAATATGTTTAAATATAGCCTGTAAAAACAATTTTTTACATATATACATATTTGAATATATTTTTACATTCATATGATCCTCTAAGTATTTATATAATTTTTTTCTAATTATATTACAATCAATACAAATACATACATTTTAATACTCCACATAAAAATTAAACATAAATTTAATAAACACATACATTCAATAATTCAATACAAAAATTTTCTAATTAAAATTTGGTTATTTCATGCATACATTTTTCCCATAATATACATAAAACATACATAGATATAAACGTTTTCAATTATTTTCTAAATAAAATTTGGTTATATCTTGCATACATTTTTCATATTTTATAATTTTTCAAGTTCAACATGAAATGTTAAATTTTAGACCATAAGTCATTTCCTATAGTAAATAATATTTAAGTTTGATAGTAAAAATATTGTAACCTGATAGTCGCGACTATCGTTTTGTTTCGTGTTTTCGTCGGCACATATATGCTCTGCTTGCGTACATTTCATGTTCGTATATTACTGCTCGCATGGCTTCAATATTGTTGACTGCGAATAATTTGTGTAGGAAAATATTTTAATATTATAGGCAAGCCATATGAAATATATGTGGGTATTATAAATATGTTAGCGAGTTGCTGCGTAATATATTGTAAGTGAAAACATTTTATATTTGTCTGTAAGCTGTAATATGCAATAGTTTGTATGGGTAAATATTTTTAGCAAAAATACTAGAAATATTTTGAACAGAACCATTTTTTAAATATGCATATTTTTAAATATGAGGTAAATGCATATTTATTGCAAAGTCAAAAATAAAAATATAAAAGCATCTACTAATATTTAAACTCTGGTCTTGACTATAGTCTAGTGTATAGTCTATAGTCTGTCTGGTCTATTCAATATTATAGACTAGACAATAATCTAGTATTCTCTGGAATAATGTTCAGTCTATAATCTATTGACTAGAATACAGTCTACTCTGTTGTATAGTCTAGTTCAGGGGTCGGCAAACTACGGCTCGCGAGCCAAAGGCGGCTCTTTGGATGTGGAGCTGTGGCTCTTTAGTTTCATAAACACTTTCTTATTTTATAAAAAAATATTTATATATTTTAAAATATTTCGGAATTGATTAACGAGCAGTGTTGTTTAAAATTAACAAAACAATATCAAACGTTTCTACAATATACACAACTTTTCATCTTTGTTTAATCGTTCTGTACGTAAGCAAAATAAAGCAAATTCTTTTTGGGCGAGAAAGAACGAAAACAAAACAATTAGTTTTCAGTCATTTCCTTGCTTTTATTTACCCTTGTGCCATTTGGAATTGGTACTGGATCTCTAGAAATGCAGTTGATCAATTTAAAAAGTAAAGCTTTGGTTACGGAAAATTGTCAAAGTTTAAAAGCCAGTTGATAGAGTTAGGTAAAAAGCCAACTAACAATTGAAAGTTTAGAGTCGTTTGTGAAACTTTAAACAACAAGTTGTGATCCAAACTTTTTAAAGCCATACAAACCTATCTCTCCCACTGAATTTGTTCCATGTATAAGGTAGTATTGTAAGAAAATGTTTAATTCTTTAAATTTTTAATTGAAAAGTTCACTATAAACGAATGGGGTATCATGAGCGCTCCTACGAAGATAAGATGAAAATCATGATCATACATTCCGAAATTTTCATGTTTTTCGAATTAAAACATATTTTTTGGAAATTGAAAGTATCGTAATTAATTAATTAATAATGTGGAGAGTTTGGATACAGTTAAATACTAAAAACTTGGTCTATTTGAAAACCTCAATATTTAAATATTGCATGTTTTAGAAACGTTTTAAAACATATTTTTTGGAAATTGAAAGTATCGTAATTAATTAATTAATAATGTGGAGAGTTTGGATACAGTTAAATACTAAAAACTTGGTCTATTTGAAAACGTTTTACAGTGATCTATAAAAGATTTATATATTTTCGACATAAAATTTTTGGCTATAAATAAGGGACCAGAAAGCGTATTATGGACCCATCCTTACAGAATTTGGTACAGATATTTTTGTTTCTATAAATTTGTTTATGACGAATTTCACAACTATACTGGTATTATTAAGCCTGTTATGAGCGTTAAAGTCATTTTCTGAAGAAGAATTTATATGCGGGTATGGTCAACAATGAACTGATCATTAAAAAATTTTGGAGAGAGATTTTTTATCCTATAATACTTGTTAGAGTCATTTTCCGAAGTAGACCTCATAAAAGGGGATTGGTCAATTATGTTCGGATCGTCTTAAAATTTGGTCAAGAAATTTTGTTCTTATAAAACTTGTTTGTGTCAAATTTCGTCGCTTACTGCTATTATTAGGTCACTTAAGAGCGATAGGGTAATATTCTAGTGGTGATCTTATATGGTGGTAGGATCAATTATGAGTCGATAGACACCAAATTTGGTAAAGAGATTTTTGTTCTTGTTTGTGTTGAATTTCGTCATAATACAGCTATTATTAAGACAGTTATGAGCGTTAAAATCAAATTTGGAAGATATATATTGGTTCTTATAAAAGTTGTTTATTTTGAATTTCGTTGAAATATTTCTACTGTTAAGTCAATTGTGATCGTTAGTCATTTTCTGAAAAGGACCTTATATTGGGGTTGGTAAAATATGGTTCGATGTCCGCAATACATCACAATATAATTTCTGTATGCATAAAAAAAACTTTATCTTGATTGCCGCCAAATTAATATATTACTTTATGCTGTATTATCTGCGGCATCAATTTTCGTTATTTTTACATTTCCTTATATGCTTCGAAAAGCCTTTTAAATTATAGCACTGTCGCCCTATTCTAATAAACTTCTATATTTTTATATAACGAGTGTTTAAAAAATGCATTCGAATGACACATAAAAGTTCAAAAAGTATTTGTAGTCAAAAATCTATAAGAAAGATTCCTTGCATAATGTCCTGTAGATAATTAAATCAAAAATTATGTTTTTGAAGTGAATTCATAAAGTATTTCGTCATATGAAATCCAAAAAACCCTAAGTTACATTGAACAAATTTTTTAGGAGAAGCAAAAAACCGTTTTGCTTACGGAGATATGAAACTTACGCCCTTGAGAATTTGTTTTTTTTTTCTGAAACCCAAAAGGGCGTAAGTTACATTAAAACATTTTAACATTTTCAACTAAATTCAAATCTGGTTTTGCTGGTCAAATAGGCCGAAAAAATCATAAGGCTTCTTTGTTTTCATAAAGATTTTCGGAAATTGGAATTTTTCTTTGAAAAAATTCTAAAACTGTTAAAATAATCTCTATATTACAAGGATTCGCTAAAAGTGCCATTTTTGTTTTATTTGACATAACCTTTTAAAATTTCTTTGATAGGGACGCTGATTTTAATTGTGGGAGTGTAAAATTTAGCAGGAACATGTATTTTGATACGGTGCGTCATATCAAAAGGTCGATTTATATTTTTTTGTAACTTTGGATTTCATATGACGATTTGTAAAGTTTTAATAAACAAAAATTTTGTGGCTCTTTTAAAACACATGTTTTGTAAACTGTAAATTTTGGCTCTTCCAACTCAAAAGTTTGCCGACCCCTGGTCTAGTTTAAAGTCAAGTCTATAGTTTAAATTTTCAAAATTCCCCCACTGTGCTGTACCTCCCACACTTGATATCAACAACTAGGCAAACGAATTTTACGATCATTATCATACGAGATTCTTTATCATTTTCCACTGATGTGCGCATAATTGAAAAAGACAGATATATGCACTGGCTCTGTAAACTTTCAAATGAAGTGTGTTTTCTCAGCGATTAAGGTGCGTGAGCAGTAGAAAAAGTTATTTTATTGCTTTAATTTGATTTATGCTCTAAGGTGTTGGTAGTGTGGCATCATTGTAAGCCATATTGTATTCGTAAACAAACCACTTTATTAAGTGTTGCCATATTAACATTTCCAAAAAAAAATACTTTTTTAAAAGAAAATTTCTATTTTAAAAACCATTTCCGTTTAACCTCGTTTAATTTTCTATTCGAAGACAAGTTAGTTTATAAATGTTTTTAGCAGGTTTTTGTTTACTTGTGTGCTAATGCATGACTGTAGGATTTTAATATTCTTTAACTTTTAGTATTAACAACAAAGGCACACAGGCGTAAACCGTGTGTGCGACAGTTTAACATACAAATAAGCTAAAGAACATACAAAAATAAATAGATACTTATAAACAAATATAAATATTTATTAACGCAAGATGGTAACTTTTTAAAATTACTTTCGAAATATAAAAGAAAATCCAAAAATGTAATTCTCTTCCTTTTTTAACTTTTGGTAAATCTCTTCTTTTTAAGCGCTATTGCTTTTTTTTCAAAGATATAATTTTTAATCAATAGGTATTATTTACTAAGTTTTCTTTTTAAATTGTCATAGTGAAAAAATTGCTAAATTGTTGACATTGTAGTGGTAAATATTTACTTTGAAAAAGAGTTTATTTATGTTACACTGTCACTAACGTTAAATTAATGTTTGTTTACCTTAAACAATGTAAACAAACAATTCTGATAAGTGTTGCCATATTGAGAATTGACAATAACATAACTATAGTCTCATGTATAGTCTAGTCTATAGTCTAATGTATAGTCTAGTGTATAGTTTAGTCTATAGTCTAGTCTATAGTCTAGTCCATAGTCTAGTCTATAATCTAGTATGTAGTCTATTCCAGTCTATAGTCCGGTCTACAGTCTAGTCTATAGTCTAGTCTATAGTCTAGTCTATAGTCTAGTCTATAGTCTAGTCTATAGTCTAGTCTATAGTCTAGTCTAGTCTATAGTCTAGTCTATAGTCTAGTCTATAGTCTAGTCTATAGTCTAGTCTATAGTCTAGTCTATAGTCTAGTCTATAGTCTAGTCTATAGTCTAGTCTATAGTCTAGTCTATAGTTAGTCTATAGTCTAGTCTATAGTCTAGTCTATAGTCTAGTCTATAGTCTAGTCTATAGTCTATAGTCTAGTCTATAGTCTAGTCTATAGTCTAGTCTATAGTCTAGTCTATAGTCTAGTCTATAGTCTAGTCTATAGTCTAGTCTATAGTCTAGTCTATAGTCTAGTCTATAGTCTAGTCTATAGTCTAGTCTATAGTCTAGTCTATAGTCTAGTCTATAGTCTAGTCTATAGTCTAGTCTATAGTCTAGTCTATAGTCTAGTCTATAGTCTAGTCTATAGTCTAGTCTATAGTCTAGTCTATAGTCTAGTCTATAGTCTAGTCTATAGTCTAGTCTATAGTCTAGTCTATAGTCTAATCTATAGTCTAGTCTATAGTCTAGTCTATAGTCTAGTCTATAGTCTAGTCTATAGTCTAGTCTATAGTCTAATCTATAGTCTAGTCCATAGTCTAGTCTATAGTCTAGTCTATAGTCTAGTCTATAGTCTTGTCCATAGTCTAGTCTATAGTCTTGTCCATAGTCTAGTCTATAGTCTAGTCTATAGTCTAGTCTATAGTCTAGTCCATAGTCTAGTCTATAGTCTTGTCCATAGTCTAGTCTATAGTCTAGTCTATAGTCTAGTCTATAGTCTAGTCTATAGTCTAGTCTATAGTCTAGTCTATTGTCTAGTCTATTGTCTAGTCTATAGTCTAGTCTATAGTCTAGTCTATAGTCTAGTCTATAGTCTAGTCTATAGTCTAGTCTATAGTCTAGTCTATAGTCTAGTCTATTGTCTAGTCTATTGTCTAGTCTATAGTCTAGTCTATAGTCTAGTCTATAGTCTAGTCTATAGTCTAGTCTATAGTCTAGTCTATAGTCTAGTCTATAGTCTAGTCTATTGTCTAGTCTATTGTCTAGTCTATTGTCTAGTCTATAGTCTAGTCTATAGTCTAGTCTATAGTCTAGTCTATAGTCTAGTCTATTGTCTAGTCTATAGTCTAGTCTATAGTCTAGTCTATAGTCTAGTCTATAGTCTAGTCTATAGCCTTGTCCATAGTCTAGTCTATAGTCTAGTCCATTGTCTAGTCTATTGTCTAGTCTATAGTCTAGTCTATAGTCTAGTCTATAGTCTAGTCTATAGTCTAGTCTATAGTCTAGTCTATAGTCTAGTCTATAGTCTGGTCTATTGTCTAGTCTATAGTCTAGTCTATAGTCTAGTCTATAGTCTAGTCTATAGTCTAGTCTATAGTCTAGTCTATAGTCTAGTCTATTGTCTAGTCTATAGTCTAGTCTATAGTCTATTCTATAGTCTATTCTATAGTCTACTCTATAGTCTAGTCTATAGTCTAGTCTAAAATTTAGTCTATAGTCTAGTCTATAATTTAGTCCATAGTCTAGTATATAATCTAGTCTATGGTTTAATTTATTGTCCAGTCTATAATCTAGTATATAGTCTAAATATTGGATAAAGTGAGTATCTCATTGAAAAACTGTTCAGTTATATTGTCATACATTTATTTCAATTTGACAACCCTGTCATACAACTAACAGTATTTGTTTGTTTATTATTTATGTGTACTTTTTGTCATAGTGTATTTGCATTAAGCAAATGTTTACGATTTTCATAATAATAAACATAAAACCTAATATTTACATTTTTTTTTTCCTCTAGTAAGTCTTTGTATTTATTTGTTGCAGTTGTTTGTTTGCTTAGACAATTTTAACTTCTTTTTTGTTGGTTTTTTATGATTATTTTTTTTTTTTATTCATGATTATTTGCATATTCTATACATATTTGCTTAATAACGCATCTAATATGTGGAGGTGCTCCATAGAATATCAATTTTAGTTTCTTCTTTTTTTTCTTATTTAAAGCCTACATTAGGCTTTTAAAGCAAAATTTTTATGGGCGTTAAGATAATTTAAAAAATATCTAGTTATGGGAAAATAGTTCATTGGTGTTAGGGTTAATATATACATATTAAAACTATTTTAGAGATTTAGTTTGTAGATAAACTTGTTGTAGTAAAATCGAATCATAGTTTTATAGAATAATGTTTAATTTTTAAAATTTTCTCAGAAAATTAAGTCATTTTCCTTTAAAATTGTGCTTTTCAAACAAAGAGAAAAATGTAAATAAAGCATTTATTAAGTGCTGCCATATTAGCCGCGATGTTAAAAATATGTCGAAAGTAAACAAAATACCAAATAAAGAGCTGCCATATTAATATTTTAACAAATTCGCTATTTTTAGATGAATTTAATTAAATATCTAATACAAATCACCAGAACTAAATTCATACTATTCAAATTCCTACATCATTAGCTACAGCTGGAAATGATTTTTTTCTAATTTAATCTCTTTGTTCCAAAACGAATCACATATGCACTAAAATTGCATATATTACGGATTAAGAAAACTCAATAACCGTAGACAATTATCAGGTGTAAATCTAGCAGAGGAGAAAAAAATCTAATCATTAGCAAAAAAAAAAAACAATTTCGTTACACATTGGACACACACAAAACAATGTTGATTTTTTGAAAAAGATAAATGACGTGAAAAACAAATTATTGTTAACACTTGCGAAAAGAAACAAGTTACAAAATTTATAAAAAAAAAATAATATACAGCATCAACAGGTAGCTTCATGGCTAATTATAATACAAACATGTATAAGTTTGAAATCAGGAGATGTTGACCTGTAAAGAAGACGGCATAATTTTCAACACTTTGATGATGTTCGAAATGAATTAGAGCGCAAACAATTGTTGTGAAACAATAAAAGGAAATGTGTATGTGTGTACAAAATTACTAATAATTGTGGAGGAAAATATCAAAGAGACTAATTTTAATTATAACTAAACTAATTGCTAAAATTAACAAGAATTTTAAAGCAAAAAAAAGAAAAGAATAATAGAGTGATAAACAAAAGTTTGGCAATTCTTTGAAATTTCTTAATTAATTTAACTCAACTTAAACTTAAGATGTTTAACAGTTTAAACTAATAGTAGATTAATCTATGATCTTAACTTTGAGGTTAGACTGGACTACCGAAGAAACTACAATTAAGATTGTAGACAAGTCTTAGGTCACCGCTATAGACTACACTATAGACTATACTATAGACTATACTATAGACTAGACCATAGACTAAACCATAGACTAGACTATAGACTACACTATAGACTAGACTATAGACTAGACTATAGACTAGACTATAGACTAGACTATAGATTAGACTATAGACTAGACTATAGACTAGACTATAGACTAGACTATAGACTAGACTATAGACTAGACTATAGACTAGACTATAGACTAGACTATAGACTAGACTATAGACTAGACTATAGACTAGACTATAGACTAGACTATAGACTAGACTATAGACTAGACTATAGACTAGACTATAGACTAGACTATAGACTAGACTATAGACTAGACTATAGACTAGACTATAGACTAGACTATAGACTAGAACTATAGACTAGACTATAGACTAGACTATAGACTAGACTAACTATAGACTAGACTATAGACTAGACTAATAGACTAGACTATAGACTAGACTATAGACTAGACTATAGACTAGACTATAGACTAGACTATAGACTAGACTATAGACTAGACTATAGACTAGACTATAGACTAGACTATAGACTAGACTATAGACTAGACTATAGACTAGACTATAGACTAGACTATAGACTAGACTATAGACTAGACCTATAGACCTAGACTATAGACAAGACTATAGACTAGACTATAGACTAGACTATAGACTAGACTATAGACTAGACTAGTAGACTAGACTATAGACTAGACTATAGACTTAGACTATAGACTAGACTATAGACTAGACTATAGACTAGACTGTAGACTAGACGAACTATAGAACTAGACTATAGACTAGACTAGACTAGACTAGCTAGACTATAGACTAGACTATAGACTAGACTATAGACTAGACTATAGACTAGACTAATATAGACTAGACTATAGACTAGACTATAGGACTAGACTATAGACTAGACTATAGACTAGACTATAGGCTTAGACTATAGACTAGACTATAGATTAGACTATAGACTAGGACTATTAGGACTAAGACTATATACTAGACTATATACTAGACTAATATACTAGACTATCGTACTAGACTATAGGACTAGACTATAGGACTAGACTTATAAGGACTAGACATCGACTAGACTCTAGAACTCGAATATAGACTAGACTGTAGACTAGGACTATTAGACTAGACTATAGACTAGACTATAGACTAGGACTATAGACTTAGACTATAGACTAGGACTATAGACTAGACTATAGGACTGACTATAGACTAGACTATAGACTTAGGACTATCGACTAGACTATAGACTAGACTATAGACCTAAGCCTATAGACTAAGACTATAGACTAGGACTATAGACTAGACTATAGACTAGACTATAGCCTAGACTATTAGCTAGACTATAGACTAGACTATAGACTAGGACTACATAGACTAGGACTATAGACTAGACTATAGGACTAGACTATAGACTAGACTATAGACTAGACTAGACCTAGACTAGACTATACTAGACTATAACTAGACTATAGACTAGACTATAGACTAGACTATAGACTAGACTATAGACTAGACTATAGACTAGACTATAGACTAGACTATAGACTAGACTATAGACTAGACTATAGACTAGACTATAGACTAGACTATAGACTAACTATAGACTAGACTATAGACTAGACTATAGACTAGACTATAGACTAGACTATAGACTAGACTAAGACTAGACTATAGACTAGACTATAGACTAGACTATAGACTAGACTTAGACGACTATAGACTAGACTATAGACTAGACTACGAGACTAGACTACAGGACTAGACTATAGGCTAGACTACAGACTAGACTACAGACTAGACTATAGGCTAGACTATAGACTAGACTACAGACTAGACTAAGACTAGACTATAGGACTAGACTATAGACTAGACTATAGACTAGACGATAGACTAGACTCTAGCTAGACTATAGACTAGACTATAGACTAGACTATAGACTAGACTATAGACTAGACTATAGACTAGACTATAGACTAGACTATAGACTAGACTATAGACTAGACTATAGACTAGACTATAGACTAGACTATAGACTAGACTATAGACTAGACTAGACTATAGACTAGACTATAGACTAGACTATAGACTAGACTATAGACTAGACTATAGACTAGACTATAGACTAGACTATAGACTAGACTAGACTATAGACTATAGACTAGACTAGACTAGACTATAGACTATAGACTAGACTATAGACTAGACTAGACTAGACTAGACTAGACTAGACTAGACTATGACTATAGACTAGACTATAGACTATACTAGACTATAGACTAGACTATAGAGTAGACTATAGACTAGACTATAGACTAGACTATAGACTAGACTATAGACTAGACTATAGACTAGACTATAGACTAGACTATAGACTAGACTATAGACTAGACTATAGACTAGACTATAGACTAGACTATAGACTAGACTATAGACTAGACTATAGACTAGACTATAGACTAGACTAGACTATAGACTAGACTATAGACTAGACTATAGACTAGACTATAGACTAGACTATAGACTAGACTATAGACTAGACTATAGACTAGACTATAGACTAGACTATAGACTAGACTATAGACTAGACTATAGACTAGACTATAGACTAGACTATAGACTAGACTATAGACTAGACTATAGACTAGACTATAGACTAGACTATAGACTAGACTATAGACTAGACTATAGACTAGACCAACGGTTCCCAAATGGGGGTCCGCGGACCCCTAGTGGTCCGTAGTAAAATCCTAGGGGGTCCGCGAAGACGAACGAAAAAAAACCATGATTAAACAATATTCTGCTTTTATATGTATGTACAAATATCTCCAATTTTTGTGCAATAATCCCAAATTTTTTGGTGACTTTTTGAATTTTATTTTTTCGGTTGTTTATCAGGAAGAAGCTAGGCCCTACAAATTTATTGTATAACTTTTATAAATTAAAGTATTGCGTGATTTGTAATTTTTATTTCCTGTATATGTACTGAAATAATGGTTTTTATTTCAGACAAATAATACTCTGCCTTACAATTAAATTAGGGATACTGGTATTCCGGAGTATGAAGTTCAATTCAAAGACAAGCTTATTACAGATTTAAGTTTATCAAATTGTAAGCAAAAGTGTTCTTGTTTGAAAGGACTAAAATTATATATTTCCAAAACAGAGGTGACTCTTTATGCATCTCTTTATAAATATTCCAATCCGACGTGATACACAGATTTTAACTTGATTTGTCGACCAATACATATTATTAAATTAACATCAGAAAATCCATAGCGTTTCGCGTAAATATGTAGCCAAAAACCATGAAGTAAAATAATTCGTTGGTATTTTAAAATTCAAATTTAAGTTCCAAATTCACAGTACTTTAACAAAGAGTTCAAATCATATATTATGCGAATAACGCATTCCGCAACAACATAGAAGAAGTCCAACTTTCTTATATTATTTTCCCGAAAACTTAGCTCACTTACTCAGTTCACCCTTTGCAATCGCAACAAATTTTTGAAACGTGACTCCTTAAGCACATGTGACAATATTTGATAAAGAAACCTTTTCGCTACCTTGAAGAAAAATGAACATGAAAGATCTCACGATCATAAAATTAAACATCATGTTAACATATCAACAAAGAAGTCATTCTATCTTCAAACATGCAATTGAAAACCTATCTGAAATATTATGTATTCTCAATGTACGGGAATATTTTATAGATATGACATCTCTACATTTATTAGACCTAGGAATTAATGAACTAGGTCAATTTTCGGATGGACAATTATTTAGAACAATAAGATATCAAAATATGTATGGGGGTCCGCGAATTAAATAAGTTCTTCAAGGGGTCCGCGAAGTAAAAATCGATGGGAACCGCTGGACTAGACTATAGACTAGACTATAGACTAGACTATAGACTAGACTAATAGACTAGGACTATAGACTAGACTATACTAGACTAGACTAGACTATAGACTAGACTATAGACTAGACTATAGACTAGACTATAGACTAGACTATAGACTAGACTATAGACTAGACTATAGACTAGACTATAGACTAGACTATAGACTAGACTATAGACTAGACATAGACTAGACTATAGACTAGACTATAGAACTAAGACTATAGACTAGACTATAGACTAGACTATAGACTAGACTATAGACTAGACTATAGACTGACTATAGACTGACTAAGACTAACTATAGACTAGACTATAGACTAGACTATAGACTAGACTATAGACTAGACTATAGACTAGACTATAGACTTAGACTATAGACTAGACCTATAGACTAGACCATAGACTGGACTATAGACTAGACTATAGACTAGACTAGACTAGACTATAACTATAAGACTAGACTATAGACTAGACTATAGACTAGACTATAGACTAGACTATAGACTAGACTATAGACTAGACTATAGACTAGACTATAGCCGAGACTATAGCCTAGACTATAGACTAGACTATAGACTAGACTATATCACTAGACTATAGACTACTATAGCAGACTATAGACTAGACTATAGACAGATAGACTATAATAGCCTAGACTATAGACTAGACTATAGACTAGACTATAGCCTAGACTATAGACTAGACTATAGCCTAGACTATAGCCTAGACTATAGACTAGACTATAGCCTAGACTATAGCCTAGACTATAGCTCAGACTATAGACTAGACTATAGCTCAGACTATAGACTAGACTATAGACTAGACTATAGACTAGACTAGACTAGACTATAGACAAGACTATAGACTAGACTAGACTATAGACTAGACTATAGACAAGACTATAGACTAGACTATAGACTAGACTATAGACTAGACTACAGACTAGACTATAGACTAGACTATAGACTAGACTATAGACTAGACTATAGACTAGACTATAGACTAGACTATAGACTAGACTATAGACTAGACTATAGACTAGACTATAGACTAGACTATTGACTAGACTATTGACTAGACTATAGACTAGACTATAGACTAGACTACAGACTAGACTATAGACTAGACTATAGACTAGACTATAGACTAGACTATAGACTAGACTATAGACTAGACTATAGACTAGACTATAGACTAGACTATAGACTAGACTATAGACTAGACTATAGACTAGACTATAGACTAGACTATAGACTAGACTATCGACTAGACTATAGACTAGACTATAGACTAGACTATAGACTAGACTATAGACTAGACTATAGACTAGACTATAGACTAGACTATAGACTAGACTATAGACTAGACTATAGACTAGACTATAGACTAGACTATAGACTAGACTATAGACTAGACTATAGACCAGACTATAGACTAGACTGTAGACTAGACTATAGACTAGACTATAGACTAGACTATAGACTAGACTATAGACTAGACTATAGACTAGACTATAGACTAGACTATAGACTAGACTATAGACTTGACTATAGACTAGACTATAGACTAGACTATAGACTAGACTATAGACTAGACTATAGACTTGACTATAGACTAGACTATAGACTAGACTATAGACTTGACTATAGACTAGACTATTATTATTTATCAATCCTATAAAGTGGAATGTAAAGTAGGCTATAGACTAGACTTTAAACTAGACTATAGACTATAAACTTGATTATAGACTAGAATATAAACTACATTTACAGAAAATGTATTTATATTTTCTTAAAGCACCGTTTAACTTCTAGTTAATCTAGTGTTATATTACAAAATATTAATCTCTAGTTTTACATATGACTTTTAAAAGTAAATCCCTTAAAAACAAGAAAAAATCCAAAGGGTTTAACAAGTAAAAATGTAAAATATGATTGTAATTAAAATATCACTCAAACATATGTAAAAGTAACAGAAATTGTTTTCTTGAAAAGGTAAAACTAATAATAAAAGATCAAAAAGTCAGTAGTAGTAAGAGAAAAAAAAATTAACAAACTCCCAGCTGGAATTCAATTTTGTGCCATTCAAAACAAAACAAATACCTCTACTAACCAATCCACATACTTCAAACATTTTTCCGTTTTCTTATTTCTTTTTTTGTTTTGAGGTATTTTTACATATTTTTCTGAAAATGTCTTCATTAGTTTTGTTATTAATGATGTTTTCTAAAGAAGTTCATGTTGTTTTCTTTAGATAACTCAAAACTGAAGGAAAAATTCGAAAAAAAAACAACAAAGAAAATATCTCAATATTCCAAGAATGCACGAAATGTGTTAAGCGGATTATTTAAGAAAAAAGTAGGAGGAGGTTACCAGTGTTTATGAAGTAAAGAGCCTACTTATTTGTTGTTGCTGTAGACATTATTTCGAATATTTTAGCTCTTTTTACATTTTTTCTGACTTCTGCAAGAATTTCTAATTTTCCAACTCTGAGCATAGTCGCCTTATTGTGTTGCCATATTGTTAAATCACAGTGTTGCCAAAACATTTCATAGTTCAATTAGACTAGCGTTTTTTTTTTTTTTTTTAAGATTTATATTTAAATAAAATCAAAAGAATTCTATTGTATTTTAATTAGATTAGAGTTGACTTCATGTTAATTACTTTAAAACTTCTTAAAACTTAAACTGACAAACTAAATATTAAGCTCAATAAGAAAATAATTCAACAACAACTACTAAGAGCTGATGATGACGAGAAGCTCAAGCCACAAACCATACAAAAAACAACATCAGCAACCACAAACAAAAACAACACAATCGCAGTAATAACGCAACGAACCAAATAGAGGACCACCCAAGTTTAGACCACACATGAAGTTCAGCCCCAGCTTAACTTTAAATCACAGCGCACAAACACACACACACACATACATTACATTCTCCAGAGCCACAGTTAAGGCAAATTATTTTCTACACTCGAAAAGCCGCCTTAACGCAAAAGTTTTTTTTTGTTATTATAATGCAGGCATATGTGTATGGATGGTTGGTTGGTTGGATGTATGATACTGGTACTTACTTGATTTATAGTATTTCATAGTTTGAAATAAAGTTGGTAACTAACAGCAACGAAAAAAATAAATAAACCAAAATCAAGAAATTAAGAGAAAAAAACAACTAAATGTTTGGTTTA
Organism: Lucilia sericata; assembly: GCF_015586225.1. Lineage (NCBI taxonomy): Eukaryota > Metazoa > Arthropoda > Insecta > Diptera > Calliphoridae > Lucilia > Lucilia sericata. The sequence continues at coordinate 55,149 of NW_023996036.1, read as the reverse complement.
TTGATGTTGATGAAGTAAGAGGAATGAAGGCCCCAAAGGCATAATGCCAACAAAGTCACGCTAATGGACAAATTTAGAGATTTAGCTACCTCACCTTACATCAAAACATACCAACACTCATATGTGTAGAGTTCTAGCAAAAGAGATGTTAATTTTTTAAATCTGATAAATCATCAAATTAAAAATCGCCTTTTACCCTAAATCATAAAATGTGCTGGCAACACTGTTGCCAAAGTCTTGACTATGGTCTAGTCTATAATCTTGACTATAGTCTAATCTTGACTATAGTCTTGTCTATAGTCTTGACTATAGTCTAGTCTATAGTCTTGACTATAGTCTAGTCTATAGTCTTGACTATAGTCTAGTCTATAGTCTTGACTATAGTCTAGTCTATAGTCTTGACTATAGTCTAGTCTATAGTCTTGACTATAGTCTAGTCTATAGTCTTGAGTATAATCTAGTCTATAGTCTTGAGTATAGTCTTGACTATAGTCTTGAGTATAGTCTTGACTATAGTCTTGACTATAGTCTAATCTATAGTCTTGACTATAGTCTAGTCTATTGTCTTGACCATTGTCTTGAGTATGGTCTAGTCTATTGTCTTGACTATAGTCTTGAGTATAGTCTAGTCTATTGTCTTAACTATAGTCTAGTCTATAGTCTTGACCATAGTCTAGTCTATAGTCTTGACCATAGTTTAGTCTATAGTCTTGACTATTATAGTCTAGTCTATAATCTTCACTATAAGTCTTCACTATATGTCTAGTATATAGTCTTGACTATAGACTAGTCTATAGTCTTGACTATAGCCTAGTCTATAGTCTTGACTATAGTCTAGTCTATAGTCTTGACTGTAGTCTAGTCTATAGTCTTGACTATTGTCTAGTCTATAGTCTTGATTATAGTCTAGTCTATAGTCTTGATTGCAGTCTAGTCTATAGTCTTGACCATAGTCTAGTCTATAGACTTGACTATAGTCTAGTCTATTGTCTTGACCATAGTCTTGAGTATAGTCTAGTCTATTGTCTTGACTATAGTCTAGTCTATAGTCTTGACTATAGTGTAGTCTATAGTCCTGACTATAGTCTTGACTATAGTCTAGTCTATAGTCTTGACTATAGTCTAGTCTATAGTCTTGACTATAGTCTAGTCTATAGTCTTGACTATAGTCTAATCTATAGTCTTGACTATAGTCTAGTCTATTGTCTTGACCATAGTCTTGAGTATAGTCTAGTCTATTGTCTTGACTATAGTCTTGACTATAGTCTAGTCTATAGTCTTGACTATAGTCTAGTCTATAGTCTTGACTATAGTGTAGTCTATAGTCCTGACTATAGTCTAGTCTATAGTCTTGACTATAGTCTAGTCTATAATCTTGACTATAGTTAAGTCTATAGTCTTGACTATAGTCTAGTCTATAGTCTTGACTATAGTTAAGTCTATAGTCTTGACTATAGTTAAGTCTATAGTCTTGACTTAAATCTACATCATAACATTCTAATCTAGTTAATATTATTTTTAAATTTTTGCAAAAAAAATTTTATATATGCCAGGGTTGGAAAATTTTATACTATCATGATTTTTTGATACTGTGTTAATTTAATTATAAATTTCTAGTAGCATTTTTTCAATACCCTTTTTAAAATATTTATGATTTTTAGCCTAAAGTGGCCAAGAGTGTATTACCAGTGGCAAGTAGTAATTATTACATTAAGTGCGGTTTGGCATGTGGAACGATATATAATATAACCAAACCAACAACGACCACGTTGATGCTGAAAATGATGATGATGACGACCACAAAACACAAACCAACATAACATGCCACCAATGTAATACGGTTTGGTTAGAGACATGTTCGTGGCACAAAAGCAGCAAGAGTTGAGAGCTTTACAGGCACAGAGACAAAAACTAAAGCGATACTTAATACTTCGAGAAAGAAAAAAACTACTTTTTTTTGTTATTTGTTTACTGGTTTTAGCGGTTGGGTAAAAAGCTTAACAGACAGCAGGGGCAAAATGTAAAAAAAAAACAACTTAGTCCCGTGTCCATGTGGCCAACGTGTGCGATGAGGTCTTAGATTACAATAACGACGACGTTGACTGCGAGTGTAACCAAGAGTATATTGTCATTTAACTTGTCTACAATCATGTTAAACAAACCAGCAATACATTTAACAACAAAAAAAATAATAGTATTATTTCAGGAAAATATGCAACTGTTCTCCGTAAACCTTTACTTTTCCAAACAAATATTACTTATTTCCTCTCTATTTGGAGAGGAAATGAGAGCCCCTTTGTTGTGTGTGTTTTGGCTTATAAAATCCCCATTTCCCGCCATCATAGATAAATAGTTGGTGGTCTTTACATGATATAAACAACATCAAAACAACTTTGAATCTATAAATTAAGACATTATATTACAACGCGGTTGGTTGTTCGGTCCATAATATTAAGATAACAAAATTAAAAGAGAAATAAACAAAAGCAACGAATTAAAAATGCGCTACTTGTTATACAATATTTTACAAAATAAATAAAAGAAGTATTAAATTTGGCAGCCCGGCAGTAATGCATCTCATGGTATTGCCATATTGCTTGACAACAGTGATGCCATGTTAACTTAAATAAATTCACAGGCGATTTTCTTCTCTAACGTTGAAAATTAAAGCGAATTTAAAGAAAATAGAAATTGTACAACTTATTTTCATAAAATTTTACTAGATTATAAAAGATTTGCAGCTAGAGGAAAATGGTGCAGAATACTAAAAGTAATAATCTGCAATTAATGCCTGTAAAATGGAAACATGTGTAAATAATTCCAGTTTTAATTTATAAAGAACTGAGTTTACTTATTGATTTTGTAGCGCTGGTTATAAGCTTGAAGTAAAAAAATTAAAACTTAAAAACAAAATAACAAAAAAAAAACAATAAATTACAAATACAAAAGCTTACTTGAATAGCCAAAACACACAGAGTACTACAAATGCCCAGGAAAAACAGCAACACAAAAATACCTAATAGTGGCAACAACAACAAACTATAGAGCATGGTTGAACTTTGCTGGTGGTCGTTAAAGTAATGCCAGATTGATTAGAAACCAAATTGGGAGGAATTCCGAGTTTCAATTAAAAACTATAGTCTAGTCTATAGTCTGGACTATAGTCTAGTCTATAGTCTAGTCCATAGTCTAGTCTATAGTCTAGTCCATAGTCTGGACTATAGTCTAGTCCATAGTCTGGACTATAGTCTAGTCTATAGTCTGGACTATAGTCTAGTCTATAGTCAGACTATAGTCTAGTCTACTAGTCAGGACTATAGTCTAGTCTATAGTCTGGACTATAGTCTTAGTCTATAGGTCTGTACTATAGTCTAGTCTATAGTCCTGGACTAGTCTAGTCTAAGTCTGGACTATAGTCTAGTCTAAGTCTGGACTATAGTCTAGTCTATAGTCTGGACTATAGTCTAGTCTATAGTCTGGACTATAGTCTAGTCTATAGTCTGGACTATAGTCTAGTCTATAGTCTGGACTATAGTCTAGTCTATAGTCTGGACTATAGTCTAGTCTATAGTCTGGACTATAGTCTAGTCTATAGTCTGGACTATAGTCTAGTCTATAGTCTGGACTATAGTCTAGTCTATAGTCTGGACTATAGTCTAGTCTATAGTCTGGAAAGTAATGCCGTTAAAGTAATGCCAGATTGATTAGAAACAAAATTGGGAGGAATTCCGACTTTAAATTAAAACTATAGTCTAGTCTATAGTCTGGACTATAGTCTAGTCTATAGTCTAGTCCATAGTCTGGACTATAGTCTAGTCCATAGTCTGGACTATAGTCTAGTCTATAGTCTAGTCTATAGTCTGGACTATAGTCTAGTCTATAGTCTAGTCTATAGTCTAGTCTATAGTCTAGTCTATAGTCTAGTCTATAGTCTAGTCTATAGTCTAGTCTATAGTCTAGTCTATAGTCTGGACTATAGTCTAGTCTATAGTCTGTCACTATAGTCTAGTCTATAGTCTAGTCACTATAGCTCTGGACTATAGTCTAGTCTATAGTCTGGACTATAGTCTATTAGTCTATAGCTTGGACCTATTAGTCTAGTCTATAGTCTGAGACGATAGTCTATGTCTATAGTCTCGGTACTATAGTCTAGTCCTATAAGTGCTTGAACTATAGTCTCCCCAGTCTATAGTATGGGACTATTGAGTCTAGTCTATAGTCTGACTATCGTTCTAGTATCTATAGTCTGGACTCTAGTCTAGTCTCTAGTCTGGCCGACTATAGTCTAGTTCTATAGTCTGAGACTATAGTCTAGTATTAGTCTGGACTCATAGCTTCTAGTCTATAGTCTGAACTACTAGTCTAGTCTACTACGTCTGCGACTATAAGTCTAGCTTATAGTCTGGACTACTAGTACTAGTCTATAGTCTGGACTATAGTCTAGTCTATAGTCATGGACTATAGTCTAGTCTATAGTCTGGACTATAGTCTTATCTTATAGGTCTGGAGACTATCGAGTCTAGTCTATAGTCTGGACTATAGTCTAGTCTATAGTCTGGACTATAGTCTAGTCTATAGTCTGGACTATAGTCTAGTCTATAGTCTGGACTATAGTCGTCTATAGTCTGGACTATAGTCTATCTATATTCGGACTATAGTCTAGTCTATAGTCTGGACTATAGTCTAGTCTATGTCTGGACTATAGTCTAGTCCTATAGTCTGGACTATAGTCTAGTCTATAGTCTGGACTATAGTCTAGTCTATAGTCTGGACTATAGTCTAGTCTATAGTCTGGACTATAGTCTAGTCCTATAGTCTGGACTATGTCTAGTCTAAGCTGGACTATAGTGGATTTTAGTCTAGTGTATAGTCTGGACTATAGTCTAGTCTATAGTCTGGACTATAGTCTAGTCTATAGTCCTGGACTATAGTCTATCTATAGTCTGGACTATAGTCTAGAGTATAGTCTGGACTATAGTCTAGTCTATAGTCTGGACTATAGTCTAGTCTATAGTCTGGACTATAGGTCCTAGTCTATAGTCTGGACTATATCTAGTCTATAGTCTGGACTATATTCTAGTTCTATAGTCTGGAACTATAGTCTAGTCTATAGTCTGGACTATAGTCTAGTCTAAGCCTGGGACTATAG
>NW_023996036.1:0-42500 GCF_015586225.1 Lucilia sericata | reverse complement strand
AAGAAACCAGCATTTAAAGTTGAAACATTAAACCAAGTGGGTGGTCCAAAATGATTTCTGTAAATGTTGCTGTTTGTTGTTGTTGTCGTTTTCTTATAACATTTCTGTTTCAGTTAAACGAAAAAAAACCTTTACCTAGACAATTGCAAAAGACAGCGTCATCGGTTGGAGGAGACTCCAACAACTAAGTCATCGTCGTCAACAGAAACAACAACATTATCATCATCATGGTTGTTATTGATGTTTTATTATTATTTTTTATTTGAGTTTTGTGTTTTTTAGGGAGAAGCTTTTAAAGCATAATTGGTTATACCAAGTTAGCCAACAACAACAATAGCCTGTTGCTTGTTTGTTGTTGGTTGGTTGTTTGTTTTTTTTATGAATTGGCGTCTGTGTGGTACTCCCAACTCCATTCACAAAATACCTATATATGTTTAAAGGAGGTTGGTACTAAAATTAACTTTAAAATAGCTAAATGTATCTCTATAAAGTTGTTGGAGTTTTTAAAAATCTGGCATTACAAAACATAACATCCATTAGTAAACATTTGATGTTTAATAGTGCTGCCACAGTTTGGTTTTCCTATCTCTCTCACAATATATTGATGTTAGTGCTGCCATATAGTATTTTTAGCAAAGCAAATGTTTAAAAAGTTTTATAGAAGAAATTTCCTTATAGCAGATAATCAAATTATGTAAACTTTTGCGTTTAACCTCGTTGTAGTATGTGTTTCAAAAGTATGTGCGCCAGCGTCGTTTTAACGTTGGCAAATTTGTTAACATTGTTGTTGCCGTTTTTTGTGTGGCAAAGTAGTTGACTGTTTTTTTTCAGGTTTTTTTTTTTGTTTTATTATTGTTTTTGTTTGTTGTATTATTACTAAGAAATGTGTGTGTGTTTTTTGCAACAAAAAAACGTAAATTTATGTCGGAGGATTTGTTGACTTAAATTGTCCATTTGTTTTTAAGTTGTATTTTAGCTGTTTTTTTTTTCTTCGGTAGAGTTTTTTTTTTCTTAAAGCTGATGCCACACAAGTTGTAGTTTTATTTATAAAAGGTTTGTTATTTTTTACATCTTTCTAAAGAAAGCTTGAGACATAATCATAATTTATGTTGAAAATTTTAATAAACTTTTAACTACACAACTTAGTTCAAGTTATAAAATTGTTATTATTTCTAAAAATTGTTATAAAAAGTTTAATTTTTAAAGAATAGTAAAAAATGTGAAATAACACGAAGTTTTGACAATTTTCCAATAACAAGGTCTGGCATCTCCAGTAATCAAATAAAGGGATAAAATATCTACACTATAGACATAACTATAGACAACACTGTAGACTAGACTATAAACTAGAGTATATGCCAGATAGACTAAACTATATCTTAGACTAGAGACTAAACATCGAAACGGACTATAGACTAAACTATAGACTAAATTAGTCCAGTCTATAAACTAGACTATAGACTACACAATAGACTATAGATTAGACTATAGACTAGACTATAGACTAGACTATAGACTAGACTATAGACTAGACTATAGACTAGACTATAGACTAGACTATAGACTAGACTATAGACTAGACTATAGACTAGACTATAGACTAGACTATAGACTAGACTATAGACTAGACTATAGACTAGACTATAGACTAGACTATAGACTAGACTATAGACTAGACTATAGACTAGACTATAGACTAGACTATAGACTAGACTATAGACTAGACTATAGACTAGACTATAGACTAGACTATAGACTAGACTATAGACTAGACTATAGACTAGACTATAGACTAGACTATAGGCTAGACTATAGACTAGATTATAGACTAGACTATAGATTAGACTATAGATTAGACTACAGACTAGACTATAGACTAGACTATAGACTAGACTATAGACTAGACTATAGACTAGACTATAGACAAGACTATAGACTAGACTATAGACTAGACTATAGACTAGACTATAGACTAGACTATAGACTAGACTATAGACTAGACTATAGACTAGACTATAGACTAGACTATAAACTAGACTATAGACTAGACTATAGACTACACTATAGACTAGACTATAGACTAGACTATAGACTAGACTATAGACTAGACTATAGACTAGACTATAGACTAGACTATAGACTAGACTATAGACTAGACTATGGACTAGACTATAGACTAGACTATGGACTAGACTATAGACTAGACTACAGACTAGCCTACAGGCAAGATTATAGACTAGCCTATAGGCAATATTATAGACTAGAATATAAACTAGACTATAGACTAGACTATAGACTAGACTATAGACTAGACTATAGACTAGACTATAGACTAGACTATAGACTAGACTATAGACTAGACTATAGACTAGACTATAGACTAGACTATAGACTAGACTATAGACTAGACTATAGACTAGACTATAGACTAGACTATAGACTAGACTATAGACTAGACTATAGACTAGACTATAGACTAGACTCTAGACTAGACTATAGGACAGACTATAGACTAGACTATAGACTAGACTATAGACTAGACTAGATAGACTATAGACTAGACTATAGACTAGACTATAGACTAGACTATAGACTAGACTATAGACTAGCTATAGACTAGACTATAGACTAGGCTATAGACTAGACTATAGACTAGACTATAGACAGACTATAGACTAGACTATAGACTAGACTATAGACTAGACTATAGACTAGACTATAGACTAGACTATAGACTAGACTATAGACTAGACTATAGACGAGACTATAGACTAGACTATAGGACTAGACTATAGACTAGCCTCATAGACTAGACTATAGGACTAGACTTATAGACGAGACTATAGACTAGACTATAGACTAGACATAGACTAGACTATAGAGACTAGACTATAGACTAGACTATAGACTAGACTAGACGAGACTATAGACTAGACTATAGACTAGACTATAGACTAGACTATAGACTAGACTATAGACTAGACTATAGACTAGACTATAGACTAGACTATAGACTAGACTATAGACTAGACTATAGACTAGACTATAGACTAGACTATAGACTAGACTATAGACTAGACTAGACTAGACTATAGACTAGATTATAGACTAGCCTATAGGCAAGATTATAGACTAGACTATAGACTAGACTATAGCTAGACTATAGACTAGTATCTTGTCCATAATTTAAGCTACAAATAGTCTAAATTCCCATTTTTTTTTGATTCAGATTTAAATGAAATTGTTTTTTGGTTTTCGACCCTTGTCATTTGCAAAGAACACCCGCCCCTGTGTTTGGTTCTTCTCAAAATTAACATAATTGTGATAATGTTATAAACATTACTATGCTATTCCCAGTAATGACTTTATTTACCTCTGGCCAGCATAAAAACACACACACAAATCCCTGAACATTAAGACTTTTTTAAGCATTAAATTTAGAAGAAACTCTTAACATATAACAAATATAAAGAGAGAACAGAGCGTGAGAGTTTTTACTCTTAACTAACATTACAGTTATAAAGGAAAAATCAAAATGGCCGCATATGAAAAAACTCTATTGCTAACAGTTATGGAGAGCTAAAATATGTAAAGAGAGTGGGAGCTAGTAAACTAGAGAGAATTTTTGTGTGGGTTAAAAACAAAACATTAAAATGCAGTTTAAATATCTCAGAGATACATAGATACAATGTGTGTGTATGTGCGATTGTGAGGCGATAGTGCCTGTTTAGTAGCACGCTGCTAATGAAGTTGTTTCGAGACTAAAATCATAATATCTCTATACAAAATGTTAAAAAGACAACTGCATCAGATTGAAAACGATCTTCGGTCGAGTAACACGTTTTAGCGCTTAAAATAATAAGAAAATTTTTATAATTTAAAATTTTTTTGTTCATACACACACAAAAAAGAAACAAAATACAAAAGAAGAAGAAAAAGATATAAAAATGTAAAGAATATATCCAGAATTTATAAAGAAATAACAAAATTATAAGAATTAATAAAGTGTTTGAAGAAAAATTAAACAAATATTGAATGAAATTTATAACTTTTAATGAAAGAAACAAAATAAAGTGAAATATTTTCAACATAAATTAAAAAGTATTGAAAATTAAACGAATGGATTACGCTTAAATTGGAAATAAATACAAAAATTTATAAGAAAACAAAAAAAAGAGAAGAGTTTAGTTAACTAAACACGAGAAATTTTTTTATATACCAAAAACAAATTTAACTTAAAAAGCAAATAAAACAAAATATAAACGTAAAACAAAACGTGACAAAAACATATTTTAAGGAAAAAAATCCCAAAACAAAACAAAAATATAACAAAATTTTTTATATAAAAGTAATAAAGTGTTTTATTTGAAAAAGTTTTAAAGTAAATTACAAAAAAAAAAGTTTACAAATTTCCACCATTAACATAAAATCTTTATTAAAACAAAACAACAACAACAACATTGCCCTAACAAATGTTTATATCTAAACGTAAACAACTTGGCAGCACTGCTTAAATAAATGTGTAACCAATGCAGCGTTTTAGTAAAAACTGTTTATAAAGCAAATTTAATAATTTGCTAAATAAAAATAAAGAAAATTTTCATAATTTTCTTAAAGTTTATTTAAATTTTAAATAAAAATTATCACAAAAAACATGGTTGTACCCACAATGGATAGTTTACCGCGTGTACCCGATACACATGGAGATGTGGTCGATGAAAAATTATTTTCAGATTTATATATACGCACCTCATGGGTGGATGCCCATGTAGCACTCGATCAAATCGATAAGGTAAGTGTGAAATATTTATCATAATATTCTATAATACTCAAGAATGTTTTAAAAAAGTCTAAACATTTATTTGAAATACATTTTAAAGGAAAACACTGAAGTTTTTAAACTTTGACCTTTAACCTTAATCTGTTTAATTCTCCTTGAAATAGATTACCTAGAATTGTTCTTTAAATAGTCGAAATTTACCTGTTAAACTATAAAAATCTATAACACTAACCAGCTGCTGGCAAGTTTTACGAAAAGTCCGAAAATTTTCAACACAGAAATATGTAATTTCCAAACGTCCAAGCCAATTTAAATAAAACTTGGTATAATAAAGTCCTGATAAACTGTAGTTATAATTAAATACATAGACCCCCAAATCCAAAAACTTTAACAGTTTGAGGCCACTTTATTTAGCACGTGAAAAAATTGACTTATTATACATCAATGGAAAGGAAATAAAGTCTACTTTTTGAATATATATATAAATAAGTTAATAATTCAAAAAAATGTCTAGAACAATTTGGCCCACAAGAGTTTTGACTTAATATTAAATTTATAAATTTGCTCTAATTTGTAGCCATTTATTTACCGCCGAGAAAAGATATAATAGGAATAGCATACATCAATGGAAAGAAAATTTTGTTTTGTTTTAAACATATATAACTTATTTCATATTTATAAAACAAAAAATTTGGATAATAAGCGAAAAATATTTTTGCTTAAAATGCTCAAAAATTATATATGATACAATTTAAGACCAGTTATATCTTCAGAAAAGAAGTTAAATTATATATTTTATATATCAGTGGAAAGGTTATGGTGTCTTCTTTTTAAATATATATATGAATCTGCTAATATTGCTAAAATTCCTGGAACAATATTTGCAAAAACAAAACATTTTTTACTCAAAACTTATATATGATTCTATTTAAGGTTATTAATAAGAGATCTGATGAAGTTTAACTAGTTATTTTATATATCACAGGAAAGGTTATAGTGTCTACTTTTTAATTTGTATAATAATTTAAAAAATTCATTGAACAATCTTTGCATTTTGACTTTAAATTTAGTAAAATATATAAAGTCCGATTTTAGGCCAATAATTTTGGAAGTGGATAAGTTAAGTTTTTTATAATATATATCAAAGGAAAGGTTATTATAATTTTAAAATTCATAAAACAAGCTTTGCAAAAAAGTTCCATAATTATTTTTCCGAAAAAGAAGAAACATTATTTATTAACCGATTTAAAACCATTAATCTGAATTTGGAAAGCTTATTATTATAAATAAAAATTTTTCAATAATATTAAAACGCGTGAAACAATTCGGCTTATATTTTTGCGAAATGTTAGCAAAAAATTTGGTTCTAAGTTAGTTGGAATATAATTTTCAAATTAATTTATGGTCATTTCTTAACGGTTCCCCAGATTTTAAAAAATTTCAACTTGCGAAATGAAATGTCAGTCAAAAAAAGTTTCGACAGGACATTAGAAGTTTCCAGACTAAGGCATGTCAAAATCTGTAACATTCCGCCATTTTCATTTGTCTGTACTAATTTGAAGCATAGTGGCCTATAAATTGTCTTATATTAAAAGCCAAGCCTACTTTTTTTATATGTATAAATGTCTTTTAACGGTTTTAATATAAATTTACAAAATTCTAACAAAACTTTGTAATTGATCTCTTAAGTTTCAAGAAAAACACACACCAAAAAAACGTGCTTTAAATATTTAAATATAAAAACAGCCTACAAATAACTATTAAGATTTTTCTATGAATTAAATTAATATAAAAAAAATACAAAAGAGACCACCCAATAAATATGTAAGAAAAAGCTTAAAGTTATAAAAAAAAAAATATATTTTTATAAATTTTTTTGTTTACGTTTAATTGAGTCATTAAAATAAATCGTTTGCGGTTTGACAGCTTTTTTATAACCGTTTGTTTTTTCTGTTGTGTTTTTGTTTGTTTTTTTTTTTTGTATTTTGGTTTTTTGCGCTCTGTCAAATTTACTACTACTACTACTACTACCAACAGCAACAATAACAAAAGTTTATACCACCAACCAAGTTCCATAAAACAGCCACAATATGCATACAACAAAAATGCAAGGCTTTTAAACAACAAAAATAAAAAAGGCGTATAATAACCCAACCATTATTATGCTTGTTGTTTTTGTAAAACACAGACCCCACTCCCCAAAATGAAACAAAAAAAGTTTCAGAAAAATAATAGTAAGTGCATTTTAGATCAATCCATAATGGCAATCAATTGATCGCTTGCCAAAAAAAGAGGAAAAACAGAAACTGAAAAAATTTTAGAGCTGCTGTATAAAGTTAAAACTATAAACGTTACTCGCCTCCAAGCTGGTAGAAACATCCAAAAGGAACATTCGAGTTCATTGCTATACACTCATGGAAAATGTTACTGTTAAAACTCGTTTCATTTCCTTTAGTTTTAGGCTTAAACTCAAAGAATTTTAGCAAAATATAATTAAATTGTAAACATTTTTTGTTCATTAATCCCTTTTTTTTTCTTAAGTGGTTATTCACTGTGAAGTGATAGCTTAGTTACAGTTGTTTACAATTTAACTTTTAACAAATTTGTATAAATTTGTTGTTTGTTCAATAAATATAAAAATTTGATATGATTTATATTTATTAAAATTGATTGTTTTTATAAAAAATATATAGTAATTTACAAAATTTTTAACTTTTAAAGTTTAGTTGCATTAACACTGCCACCTCTGTCAAGGATTTGTTTATATCAACAAACGTTTGAAGAACTGTTGACAATGAATGTTTAATTTATCAAATACTTACAATATTTAGTTAATTTTTATAAAATTTAACATTTTACACCAAAATTAACAATTTTCTAATGCATTCTGTTCATTAGCATTCTTTAGGTTTGTATGTTTTTGTTTACATTTTAACAAAACATGTTGCCATATAAAAATTTTACACTACCTTTTTTGAAATGTTGCTCTCTGCTTATTTACTTTGTTAAGGTTTGTGTGTTAGTTTGTGTTTGTTTACATTTTTGTAAAGAGTGTTGCCAGTAAGGCTTTACTTGATGAAAAGCGATTTTTTAGCAGGGAAAACTAATTTCAACAGTTTTAACTTTGATTAGTTTAAATAAATAGATTTTAATAAAATCGTCCCGAATTTTCCGAAATAAAACAAATTTCTATTAAATGAGGTTAAAAAATGTATTTTTAACCAATTTATCTTTATGGCTGTATATTTGCACATCGCCTCCACCTAAACTTTTATTTTACTGCCACATTTACTATGACTCGCGTACCTACCACCAAACATAACAAACAACTCAATTCACTGCTGATGTTGATGATCGTGGGCTCTTATTTTCGTCATTGTTTTTGTTGTTGTTTTTCTTCTTTCCAATGCTGTTGTTACAAGTATTTTTACGTGAAAAGAACACACCACAGTAACAACAGTAACAACAACCAGCAGAGAAAGGAAAGATGAAATAAAATGTAAAAAAAACACATAAACGTAAATCCAAAATAATGAAGACATTAAAACGCTAAACGAACACACACAGCGGGGCCAGTGAGACAGATAGACAGACAGTCGCTCGTTCGGTCGATCGGGCAAACAGACAAGATATACTTATACTTTACAAAAGCAGACTATGGAATTGTTTTGTTGTTGTTTGTTATAGCCCCATTCAAAGCATCTTAACTACACTACAGCAACAACAATAACTGCCATTAAGACGAACAGAAAAAAAAAACGATCATAATGATGTTTAAAATAAAATTTATACAAAAATTGAGAAAACAAACTGAGGATCTCAGTTACGATACCCTTAAGCTCTGCAACAACAACAACCACAATAACAAATAACATTATTAAGGTTTTTTTAAAAGAGTAATAACAAAAATAACAATAAACCTTTAAAAACCTTGGAGCTTTAGTTACACACACACACAAAACTAAACATGTTGATGAAATGTTGAGCAACATTAAAAAGAAAAAGCGCAGCAGCTGACAGCACTGTTATGAAAAGAAGAAGCATTGTTTTAAGTTGTTAAGTAGAGGTTCTTACTAAATCAAGCTGCTTTTAAACTTACTTTACAAAAATTTGTTCCATGAATTAGGGAATTTTTGAAATATTTCTATATCAATAGAAAGGTAACACTTTGCTTTCTATTGATATATATTAAGCCTAACTTTGCTTTTGCATAAGACAAATTAAAGGCTACCAAAGTCATTACTAAGTGAAATGTAAAACTGTTAAACTCACAAAAAGAGAGTAGAAAACCATTAAACTGTTCTTTCTATCTTCTGAGATAAAAATAATCAGTGAAACTGTTTACTTGAGATCTCTTTTTCTTCGAAATTAACAAACCACAATCAAAAACCCTTTCAAAACTCACAACCGGAAGCAAATTATTAAACATTTAAATAAAAAATAATATTCTTTATTTGTTGTCATTAATTTCAGAAAGAAAAACATTACTTATACGTCTCAATAGCAAAATAAACATGTGTCTGACAATGTGTGTTGTCAACATGCAGATAGATAGCGGTTAAATGAAATAAGCTCTCCCTTATATCGTGTCTCGCTCTCTCTTCCACTTATTCTGAAAACAAATGTATACAAAACAAAAATTACGTTTTTTCTCGCATGTATAAAAAATGAAAATTACTTTTGGCAGTTTGAATGTTTTTTTTTTTTACTTTATTCCACATTTTGCTTAAATTCTGTGCTAAAAAATGTGTTTACAATAACGTCAGTGTATAAATATACATACATTTGTATGTATTTATGTACATTCACAGTAAATATTATTGTGTGGCTGCCGCCTGGCTCGTTTAAAATTTAGTTGTGTATGTCTGTTTATAATATAAAATGCTGTGTTGTGTGTGGCAGCCGGTATAGTGGCGACAGTGACCACCCATGGTGCCTGATATAAAAAAAGCAATAACAGCGAAAAAAATCAACATATTCAAAATAAAACACACATGTATGAAAATAAAAGGAGCATAAATACTCTTTGGTTTTAATTTTAAGACTTCTCTTACAATTTTAACTCAAGTGTTTGTTTTTTAATAGAAAATTATCCAAAAGTGCTGTTAATCGCAACATTTTCTACTTATTGGCAACTTTTTTCAAATGTAAACATGTTTGGCAACACTTAATGTGAAGCAACAAAGCAAAAGAGGGGAGTAAACAAAGATGTGATGTCACAGTAATGTTATAATAATGTTGCCAGCTGAGAAGTAAACAACAAACCTTAACTGTATAGCAACACATACATATGTTTAGCGACAAATCAAAAGAGAGAAAACACAAAATGAAAAAATTACAGTTATATTATACCAATGAAAAGGGAGTAGTGTAAAAATATAAGTAAAAAATGCCGAAAACATAATTTCTTTAATAACCTTTAAAAAAAAAGTAACATTTACTCCCTTGCACTCTGCAAGGCAAACAAAAACAAGTGTATAACAGATAAGAAATCAATACAAACTCAAAGTAAACACACAAAAGGCGCGATCTTAAAGATTTTTATATCTTTTACTACAACTTTCTGTCAAAATGACGTTGGTTTTCAAAAAAAATTGCATATTTTTAAATATATTTAGCAAACTAATGCAAAAAAATTCAACTGAATTTTTGTTTATATTAAAGTATAAAGCAAAGAAGCATGTGTCTTTTTAAACATCCATTGGAACATACTGCAAACATATCAGACTGTCTTGCCATGGATATAGTTAATGGATGAGGAGGTATAGTCATACGTAAACACAGCAACAAGTAAACAGTTTTTTTTTGTTGTCTGTTTTGCGGTCAAACTACAAGTAGTACGTGAGTCTCAGCTAGACATGACCAAAAGTACTTGTACACAAGTTAAAAAATAAAAAAACAGTAGCTAAAGCTTTAATAATAATAAAGTTGTTTACATTGTTGCGCCTTGCTGGGATTTCAGTTGTTTCAGTATTTTTTGCTTGTAATTTTTTTAAAGATTTTTTTCATTTCAAACATAAAATGACTTTTATTTTTTAGGTTTTTTTTTTGAAATCCCATTACTCTTAGGGGAAACGAGGTTAAAAAATTATAATATTAACAACATAAAGCAAACATTGTAGGTGTGATATGAAATTGTTACAAAAATTTTGACATTTCTCTTAGAAATTTATACAATTTTTCTATAAATTTAAGTTTATTTGTAAAAATAGGGAAATATTTTTTTAATAATTTTTTATAAATTTTATTCAAAATCTCTGTCAAATTAAGAATAACAACATTTGTTTACATTTTCTTTATTAAATCCCAAAAATAAACATGTTTAGTAACACACATATTGCGGAAATTAGCAAGAGAGTGTAAACAAGCATTGTGTAAACAAAGCTGTAAAATATAAAGTTACCAGATGGTATTTTAATGGCTAAATAACGAAATAAACATGCTTGTTTATAAAATGTTTAGCAACAAATGAAGGATAAGAAAATCAACATTGACGTTAGCAGGGTTGCAAAAATAAGGTTGCCAGAGGGTATTTTTAGCTGGTAATATATAATATGCTATAAATGAAAGGGAAATAGAGGATTAAAAGCAGAGATGGAAATATTAAAAGTTTTGTTATATTTTTATAAGAAAAAAGTAATAAAATAAGAAATTTAAAGCATTTGAGAGGAAAAAATGGAAATATCAAAACTTTTTTTTAGAAAAATTTTTAAAATTTACAATTTTTTAAAGTTTTTAAGTGATTGTTTGCTGGGTTAGTTTAAGTCTTGTATGTTGTTTTTAATTGTCAAGTGTGTGTGTGTGTGTGAGACGCTGTATTTAGACGACATATTTAAAACATTTTTATGCGTTTTAGGGAGGAGTAGTTGTAGTGTGTTTATTTTTTTCTTTATTTCTACACATTTCAAATTCCTAGCAAAAGATCAAAAGAAAGCGGGCAGACTGGAATACACACCCTTATATGAAAACATTTCTTTCCATTAATTTAATCCCCTTTATAAATTTAAATAAACGTTGTTATCTTTTTACCAAAAAATAAGACCCGCATACTTGAAAGAAAATCTTTCAAATAAAAACCTTTTTTTTGTTAACCACTTCCTAGAATTTTCAAAATAAAAAGAAACACGCCTACAAGTATATCCGGTTTTTTTTTTTTGTAAAACCTACAAAATTAGTTAGATTTTTTTCGCAAGCAACCTAAATAAACATTACTACTAAGTTTTTTGAAAGATACCGGCTTTAATAATAAAGTAATCATTTTTATATATGAGTTCGTATTATTTTTTTGTTAATTTCTCTTAAAAACCCATATAATGAAGACATTAAAATTTGAAATGAAAAAAAAACACAAAGCGACCACACTCAGCGTTATTTTTTTTTTTTGTTGCTTTATAGTTTTGGACCGAAAAACATAAAATTACGAAAAATCTTAAAAGGCCACAACAACAAAAACACATTTATATATGTGTATACCGGAAAGAAACAACAACAGCAAATATACTTATAAACAAAAAAGTAATAATAACACATTCTGTGAAATTCATGAAAATCTTTTAAACAAAAAACATTTGGACACACAGTCAGTCAGCCAGCCAACCAGCCACTCGCTGGTGAACCATTCAGGCAAGACGTAACAAATGTTTTTTTCTTTTATAGTACACTAAATAAGGTTACCTGTTTATAATAGTAGAGTATCCAACTAAATTTTTTACCTGTTATTGTTTTTAAGTAAGACATTTAACAGGACAGACAGATGTTTGGACGGACGTACAATTTGGTCTTGAAAAAAAAAAAATACAGACAGCTGTAGGGTTTAGATCTTAATAATATATAAAGTAAAAAAGAACAACAAAACAATAGCATGATCATTATACTTTAAAAACAAATTAAAAATTAAAAGCATTAAATTGAAGTTAGTCTTAAATAAAACCGTTCAATTTAACCGCGTTGCAAAAGAAATATTAAAAAAATTTATAATTTTCATAAAATTTTGGTTAAAATGTTTCAAAAATAAGTAAATAAAACCTTTTTTGCATTAACTTTACCATTTTTCTCAAGTAAACAGGTTTGGTAACACTAATTTTAAGCAAAAGAGAGTGAAAACAAACATGACATTAACAGGAATGGTTGCCAGCAGAGTATTTTAACAATTAAGCAACATTTCCTATAAGTAAACATGTTTAGCAACATTAATTTTTAAACAGCAAAGCAAAAGAGAAATAAAACAATCATGGCAATAAAAGAGTTATAAAAATGGAGTTGCCAGCTGTTTGTTTTAGCGATTAAACAACAAAATAAACAGTTATTTTAAGCAATTAAGCAAAATAGATAGAAAACAACAATGGCTCTAACAGAGTTGTAGAAATAAGGTTGCCACATCAGTTTTTTAAAGGATAAACATAATAACGTGCAGAAATAGAGAGAAAACAGTACAGACAAGGCGAAATGGAAGAAAATGTGAAAATATTAGTCTAAAATTTTAGAAATTTTTAATTCCTCATTGAAATTATTGAAAATTTAATTTAGAATTCTCAACATCATTCCTTTAAAGCCGTTTTCTTGAACAACTTTGTTCTCTGGGTAACCAGGCCTCAACAGTGATTCATTAAAGTAGTAGCATCATCATCACTCTACCAGCCACAAAAGATATTGGCTGCCGCCTCATAAAGGTGGTCGGCATCAATGTGCGTTGTATGTTTTTTTCAGGCCTGTTCTTAGTTACAAATGTTTAAGCCATAAAAAAAATTAAAAGAAAACCAAAAAATGCGGGTTGTTGTTGACTACTATAACATCTTAATATTAAAAAAAAACTGGCTTAAAAATACAATTTTTCAAAATAAAGAAAAAAAAACTATAAAAATATAATTTCATTGAAAAAAAATACTTTAAAAGCGCACGTCATGGCACACGTTTTGATAAACCTTTAAAGTTTACATAAAACCGTTAAAAATTTTTCATAAATGAAAAAAAAAAAAAAAATCTGGTTTATTGAAATTATAATTTTATATAAAATACAAAATTTTGTAATGTTTTTTAATAACATGTACTTGAAAAAGAAACTTAACATTTTAATTTAAACCTTTTTTTTCTTTAAAGCATTTTACATTTTAAAGAAACATGTTTTTTGAGGTTTCTTTGGTTTTGCTGAGAAGTCTTTTTGAGTTTTTTTCTGATTTTGTTAATGTTCTTCTGCTACTTGTTTTTATTCTTTTAAATAAGGACATGGTTTTTGTTGTTGTTCTTTTTAGCAACATGCTGACCCTCAAAAAAATTATGTATATGCTCCCTTTTTTTTGTATAAGAAACCTTAAAAAAACAATAACAAAAACTATAACAGTTTTTTTGTTGTTGAGAGTGTATGTTTGTATCTGTGTAATAAAAGTAGCAGCTGTTGCTTTATTTATGTCTCTCACAAAAAAAAAGAAAGATAAGAACTAAAATTTTTGTGTGAAACTCTTGCAACTTGGGAGGTTAATTCAGTTTTGTTTTTTTTTTTGTTTTAATATACATATTTTTGTTGTTATTTATTTTATTAGTGTTTTATTGTCTCTAGATTTTCATCACTGCATTTTTGTTTTGTTGATGTTTTCATTAATTAACGGTATTATAGTGTAGATGGTAATCTGTCTGTTTCAATCTCTCTATCATTCAGATTATATTTGTAATTGACTTTAGACAAGAATAAAGATTAGACTATAGATCAGACTGCAGACTAAACTATAGTGCAGACTACAGACTAAACTATAATCCATAGTATTAACTAGACCGTAGCCTAGACTATAGACTAGAATATAGTCCTGACTATAGAGTAGAATATAGTCCAGACTAAAGTTAATACTGCAATCCATACCAAAGCTTAGACTGTACTCCAGACAACATACTATATAGTTTAGACTATAGCCGAGAACATAGTTCAGACATACTACAGACCATTCTGAACTAGTCTGAACTAGTCAGACTATAGACCAGATTATAGTTGAAAATTTTCACTAAACGAAAATATTTTCTTTATATAATCCACTCCCCCTTTTTCCTCTTTTCTTTTAAATTCTTTTTAATGGTATTTCATTTATTAACCAAAATGGAAATTTGACACAATTATATTAACTGGGTGGTCCTAGCGTGAATAAAGATTTTTATATATGTACATATAAATGGGTATACGACTTTTTCAAAGATTTTTTATTAATGGTTTCATATGTGAGTATTTTCTATTTTTGAAAATCATGTTGTCTTCCCCTTTTCTTTCAAAATTTTAATGATTGTGTGTGTTGTATCATTAACAAAAATCTTTTTTTTTTTAATTTTTTTATGTTCTCTATGCCCTTTTTTCTTTTTATTTCATTTTACTTGGTGTTTTTGTTTTGTTTAATTATTGATTAAATAAAATTAACAAATGTCAATCATTCCAAATTTATTTTGGAAAAATGTTTTCCAAAGGGGATTTTGTATATAATGTAAATATACTATATAGTTTTTGTGGGTTAAACCAAAAATATATGTTTATTTTTGTAGTTCAATTAGTTTGACAGCTAATGTTAAATGTTGTTTTTAAATAAAAATTTTCTTTTAACACAACAAAATTATAGAAATATTTTGAAAAACTTTTCTTTATAAATCTTTAATGGGTGGTCTTTTTATGTTTTGCTTTTAATATTAAACTTTTTTATTTATGTGTTTTTTATATTGATAAATTAAAATTTTATGTTAAATATTTTAAAATTTTTTATAGTTTTATATTTAACTCATAAATTTTTTGGGTTTTCTAAAAAACAACGAACACCATCATTATGTTTTTTGTGTTGTAGTTGTTAAACTGCTGGTTTAATAATTATAATGTTTTAGTTGTTTCTCTAAATTAAGTTGTTAGGTTTTAATGAAAACACGAAAAAAAAACTTTCATTTAAAATGCTTATGTTTGTTTAAACTTTAACACAACACATAAAAGAAATAAAAATGATTAATTATGTTAAAAACACAGAAATAAATTAACCCAGCAACAACGTATTATAAAAAAACTAGTTTTAATTTAACATTAAGTTTAATTTCAATTTAAAATGTAAGTTTTTCTCTAAAAACACAAAAATTTATGTGAATTTTTACACAGTTTTATTTTATGGCGTTTTCTGACATTTAAAAGTGTTGTTAAGTGTTAGGAAAACAATAAAATGAAAAAATACCGTTATTTCTTTATAAAGGACAAAAACAGTGTTGTTAAGTGTTAAAATATGGAATATGAGATATTTTAAAGGTTACCATATTGTCGTTTACATAAATATGTTTGTTTAAGCGTGTTTTACTATAAAGTTGTTAGTAAAAACAAGATTTGTAGTAAAATTAACAAATTTCTTAGTAATTTTGTTAATTTTTTTATATGAAACTAAATAGTTTTTATGATACATTCCTGTTAGTTTTGAAAATGTAACACCCTAGAGTAATAAATCATGTTTGAATGACATGTTTTTACTCTAGAGTATTGCATTTACACACATTTTTATTTTACTTTTTTTTTATTTTCAAAAATCTTTAACTAGAACCCCAGGAGATCGTTAGGAGGATTAAAACAACTACAACAATAAACATTAGCAATTTATCAATAGTTCAGACAACAGCAACAACAACAACAAAAGAAACATTTGTATGTTATATGTATAGCCAAACATGTCATCAAAGATTTAGATAAAATTCCATTGAAATTGAAACGTAACAACAACTACATTACGAAAAAAAAACGACTTAAAAAGGAACGCCTGTTGCTTGAGCCATAAAAGTGTTAACAGGCCTTTAAAATTTACTGATGTGTATTTTACAATGATGTCTTAATATATTCTACTTGAGTAAAACGCACACACACAACGGCTTAAGTGTATTTAAGGATTGTGTTTTTTTTTTCGGGAAATTACAAGGAAAAAATTAAGATTTCACAAAAACAGCATGACATTTTTTTTAGTTATTGACAAGTTAAGGAAGGCGTCTTTAGTCGTAAAGACATATTTCGGTCTTTGTGCAAATATTTTCGTCTAATGACTTAAATGTTTAGGAAAAAAAGATTTTTCTTAAGAATTTTTCAAAATATTTTATCTATTTTTATGTCTTAATTTAAAAACACAAATTTTAGGCACGCCTTTTTCTTAAATTATCTTTTTCTTAAAATTATCAAACATTTTTATGTTTTCTTTAAGGTTTTTTAATGATTTACGGAAATTGTGTTAATTTTTCTAAATAATTTACCTTTTAAAGGTTTTAAAATTAGTCATGTCTAGGTTTTTATTGCCCCTAAATAAAAAACAACTAAATATAAACCATAAAACTTTAAGAAAATCTGTTTAAATTTGAAAAGTATTGAAAAAACTTAATAGCGGAAATACACCATTAACTTAAGGGTTAATTAAAGCAACAATATAATATGTTTCTTGAAGTTTTATAAAAATGAATAAAGAACTTAGGAAATAGAGTAAGAAATATGCTGTTATAGCTTAAATAAAGCTTGTATATTAAAACGTTATCTTAATGTCACTCTTTTTCTAAAAAATTAAACAACGTTTCAGGCAGTTTTAACATAAAAACACAAATATTTCATCTGGCAGCTCTAATTATTACCGTAATTCGTTCTCCCTTGTTCTTTGTTTATTTACAAGAAAAAATAGTGTTGCCTGATTTAACAAAAATATAAATATTTCTTTGTTAACCGGTATTCCCTCTTTGGCGCGAAATATTATAAATAAACAATAACATTTAAATAATATCCTCTCATAACTAATATTTAATTTTTTTCTTTTAGGGCAAAGCCCGTGGCAATCGCACCGCCATCTATTTGCGTTCAGTATTTCAATCCCACCTCGAATCCTTAGGTAGTACAGTACAAAAACATGCCGGCAAAGTTTTATTTATAGCCATTCTAGTATTAAGTACATTCTGCGTTGGCCTCAAATCCGCCCAAATACACTCCAAAGTCCATCAGCTGTGGATACAAGAGGGTGGTCGACTCGAATCCGAACTGGCCTATACGCAAAAAACCATCGGAGAGGCGGAAAGTTCTACACACCAGCTGCTAATACAAACGGCTCAAGATCCTAATGCCTCCGTGCTGCATCCGCAAGCTTTACTCACACACCTGGAAGTGTTGAAGAAGGCGAGTGCGGTTAAAATACACATGTTCGATACGGACTGGAGTCTGAGGGATATGTGTAACTCACCCACCACGCCCAGTTTTGAGGGTCCCTATTTTATAGAGCAAATCTTTAAGCATTTAATACCCTGCTCGATTATCACGCCTCTCGATTGTTTTTGGGAGGGTAGCCAGCTATTGGGTCCCGAGTTTCCCGTACAAATACCGTGAGTATTAAAGAGATCTTGTTGGAAAAGCCATAACTTATAAAATTTTCTTTTTATTTCTATTTACTTTGTAGCGGCATGGATAAACGCATCACCTGGAGTTCCTTAAATCCCTCTAGTCTTATGCAAACTATGAAAAAACAAATGAGTGATCAAAAAATATCTTTTGATTTTGATACCGTAGAACAGTATATGAAAAGGGCTGCCATTACCTCTGGCTATACCGAAAAACCCTGTTTAAATCCCAAAGATCCGCAATGTCCCGACACAGCCCCCAATAAGAATAGCGATCATCCTTTAGATGTGGGTGCCATTTTAACAGGCGGTTGTTATGGTTTTGCAGCCAAATATATGCATTGGCCGGAGGAGTTAATAGTGGGTGGTGTGCAACGCAATCGTACCAGCCATTTGCGCAAGGCAAAAGGTTTGCAAACCGTAGTACAGCTGATGACCGAAAAGGAAATGTATGATTTATGGAATGAAAACTATAAGGTTCATCATATAGGCTGGAGTCCTGAAAAAGCGGCTGAGGTATTAAATGCCTGGCAAAGGAATTTCTCGCGGGAAGTGGAAAATATTATGAAAAATTCTCGTTTAGCTAAAAACTATGATGTTTATGTGTTTTCCTCCGCCACTTTGGATGATATTTTGGAGAAGTTCTCTAATCCCAAGCCTTTGAGTATAGTGATTGGTGTTATTGCCACGGTTATATATGCCTTTTGTACTCTTCTAAGATGGCGTGATCCGGTCAAGGGTCAATCGAGTGTGGGCGTGGCTGGAGTGTTATTAATAGGCTTTTCTACTGCTGCTGGCTTGGGATTATGCGCCATTTTGGGTATTGTATTCAATGCTGCCAGTACTCAAGTGGTACCTTTTTTGGCTTTAGGTTTAGGAGTGGATCACATCTTTATGCTAACCGCCGCCTATGCAGAAAGCAATCGCAAAGAACAGACCAAGTTTATATTGAAAAAAGTGGGTCCCAGCATATTATTTAGTGCCTGCACTACCACGGGCGCCTTTTTTGCTGCAGTTTTTATACCCGTGCCTGCCTTAAAGGTTTTCTGTCTACAAGCAGCCATAGTCATGTGCTTTAACTTGGCTGCTGCTTTAGTAGTATTCCCCGCCATGATTTCTTTGGATTTAAGAAGACGTACTGCCGGCAGGGCTGATATTTTCTGTTGCTGCTTTCCCATTTGGAAGGAGAAACCGGTTAATCAACTAACGCAGCTAAACAATAATGCCACAAGAACCACCAATCGTGCGCGCAACACCTCCAGCTCCTCCTCCGTCCTACCCAAAACCAGCAATAATACCCGAACATCTGCCATAAACAATCCAGTGCTACCGCAAGAAGAGGCTTTACTCACATGTCACAGTGAAAAACGTTTACCCGCCTTTACCTTCAGTAAATTTGCCGTTAAATATTATACACCCTTCCTGATGAAAAGTTGGGTTAAGTTCCTCGTAGTCATGTCTTTTGTGGGCACGGTTATTTTTAGCTTATACTGCTCCACTAAACTGCAGGATGGTTTGGATTTGATTGATTTGGTGCCGAAAGAAACGAATGAATATAAGTTTCTTAATGCCCAAACATCGATGTTTGGTTTCTACAGCATGTATGCCGTGACACAGGGTAATTTTGAGTATCCCAACAATCAACGTTTGTTGCATGAATATCATGAGGCTTTTGTTCGCGTGCCGCATGTAATTAAGAATGACAATGGTGGCCTGCCGGACTTTTGGTTATCTCTATTCCGTGATTGGCTAAGGAATCTGCAGAGAATCTTCGATCGTGAGTTTAAAGATGGTCGTATTAATCAGGAGGGTTGGCATGCCAATGCTTCTAGTGATGCCATCTTGGCTTATAAGCTGTTGGTGCAGACAGGTTATGTGGACAATCCTGTGGATAAGAAGCTGGTGTTGCAACATCGTTTAGTTGACAATGAGGGTATAATTAATCCCAGGGCTTTTTACAACTATCTCTCGGCCTGGGCTACCAATGATGTTTTTGCTTATGGTGCTTCTCAGGTTTGTAGTTAGTTTTTGTGTAAAATAAGCAACTATTTCCTAATTTTCTTTTCAACTTTTTTTAGGGTAAATTACATCCCGAACCTAGACAGTATTATCATGTACCCACCGAATATGATTTGAAAATACCCAAATCATTGCCTTTGGTCTATGCTCAGCTGCCGTTTTACTTGCATGGCCTCACCGACACCTCGGAAATTAAGTCTCTAATCAGTCACATAAGAGATTTAAGTGTACGCTTTGAATCCAGGGGTCTACCCAATTATCCTTCAGGTAATTATTTATTTTTTTTTTTAAATCATTGAATCATCTAATAATTCTCAAATTTTCTTTGTTTATTTCTTTAACAGGCATTCCTTTTATATTCTGGGAACAGTATATGACTCTACGCTCTTCGTTGTCTTTGATTTTATGCTGTTGTATGGTGGCCGCTTTTGTTTTAGTCTCCATTTTGTTGCTATCCATTTGGGCGGCCATTTTGGTGGTTTTCAGTGTGTTGGCTTCTTTGACTCAGGTCTTTGGCGCCATGACTTTATTGGGCATTAAATTGTCCGCTTTGCCGGCTGTTATTTTGATCTTAAGTGTGGGCATGATTGTATGTTTTACGGTGCATATTTCATTGGTAAGTTAGATCATACAAATAGTATATAAATAATTTTAAAAAGTCTCGGTCAGTTTAGTCTATAGTCTAGTATATAGTCTAGTCTATAATCTAGTATACAGTCTAAGTCTATAATCTGTTCTATAAAATGTTATTATTTTTCAATTTTTTACTATAAATTTATTTCTTCTATTTCAGGGTTTCATGACTTCCGTGGGCAATCGAGAACGTCGCGTTTTACTCTCCCTTCAAGTTTCCTTGGGACCTCTTACTCATGGTATTTTGACCTCCACTCTGGCGGTATTCATGTTATCCACTTCACCCTTTGAATTTGTCATCAGACATTTCTTTTGGCTGCTCTTGGTAGTACTGTGTGTTGGTGCCTTCAACAGCCTCGTGGTATTTCCCATAATATTAAGTATTATGGGACCTGAGGCAGAACTAGTGCCACTCGAACATCCTGATCGCATCTCCACACCCTCACCACAAATGTCACGTAGCAGTAAAAGGGCCAATAAGACTGTAATTGTACATGGCTCATCAAGATCTTCGTCACGTAATTGTCAGAAACAGCATTATCATCATAAAGATGTTAACATCAATGATCCCTCACTGACAACCATAACAGAAGAGCCACCATCGTGGAAGTCTTCGAATTCATCGATACAAATGAATAATGATTGGGGTAGCAAAATGGCAGCTGGAGGAGGAAATGGTATTAATGCTGGTCATCATTATGGCAATAATATTAATTATGCCAATAACATGAATTATCATCATCATCCACCACCACCAAATATGCAGCAGCAACCACCACCGCCAACTGCAGCACAAACACATCACCTGCATAACCATCAACAACAGCAGCATCATCATCATCCCCACTACAATCCTATGTATGCCACACATCCGCCACCACCACCACAATACCATCATCCCTACCACATGAACACACAACCTGCTTCACAAGGTAATCTAAATAATACAGCACATCAACCACCTCCACCACCCCGTGATCCTGGCAGTGAAGGCAAAAATATGAATAACTTTCCACCCGAATTACAAAGTATTGTTGTACAACCGGAAGTTACGGTTGAAACGCATCATTCAGACACGAATACCACTAAAGTAACGGCTACTGCCAATATTAAAGTGGAATTGGTAACACCGGGTCGGGCGGTTAGAAGTTATAATTTCTCATCATAGCAATGAGCCGCGCATAATATAAGGAAGTTTAGATAATTTTAAATTATTTATTAAATTGCTTAAGGATTATGTATATATTTAGTTTATCGACAGAAAACAAGAAGTTTAAGGAAAACATAAGATTATAGTTAATATAGACCTGAATTTTAAGCCAAAATAGTAACCAAGTAACACACCCACAAAAAAACTAAACAAAATACTTTGTAATTTTTATAATTGTCACAAATTTTCAATAATTTTTCAAAGAAATTATAGCATTTTTAGCATTTTTTAAAGAAAAGGAGACTGATTTAGTTGCTGACAACAAAACTCTTTTATAGAATACTGTAATTTAAAAGAATTTTAAAAGAAAACTTAAAAATTTATTAAAGTTTTCTATTAAATTTTTAATATTTTTAATTGAAAATTTGTAATTTTCATTAAAAAACGTGAGTTTTTAGTAAATTATTAAAAAAATACTTGATTTTTAACGTTTCCTTTGTTTACTTTGAGAGAAAGTAAACAAAGTTGCCATTAAAACCGCCTAAAGTAACATCAATGGCAATGCTGTTATCCTTTTTTAACTGGCGATAAAAACAAAGTTGCCATGTTAAATTATATGACAAAAACGCTAAATTTATTAATAAAACTAAATTGGCAACGCTTTTTTTCTCTCTCTCACAGTATAAATAAAAAAAAATAATACAAAAACTAGGGAAATCCTTATTAATACAGTAAGTTTTGTTTAATTTTAACATTTTTAAGCTGGTTTTAAATGAAAAAACGTAATTTATAAAAGTGTTTTGTTGCTAACTTAATTAACTCAAAGGCTAATTTTAAAAACTTCTTAAAACAACAAATTTTAATACAATTTAGTAAAAAACAAACAAAAACTTGAAAAACTTACAAAATTTATAAAAAAAATCTGTACAATATTATTTAAAACACTAAAAAAATTTGGTCTAACCTTAAAAAAACTATTTATAAAATTTTCTTTAATAACAAAAAATTTTAACTTAATATTTTTTTTTTCTAAAAAACTAATTGTATATAATTTCCTATATTTTAGTTACTAATCAAAAAAAAAACCTAATTTATTTATAGGTTTAATAAACTGTTTTTATTTTTATTTAATTAATTAATTTGCCAATTTATTTAAAAAAAATCTTTAAAAAAAACCTTATAGTATTTTTTTATAATAATATATATAAAATATATTTTTATAAATATAATTTAGTTGAATAAAGAAAAAATGTATTCCTCTTTTTTTAAACTGACTGTATACCAATTATTTACTTATAAATATTATTAATATATTTTATTTAATATATTTTTATTGTTTTTATTTGTATGTATATGTTTTATTTTTTTTTTATTATAATTTTGTTTTAAAGTTAAAATAGTTTTTTAAGTTACTCTACAAATTACAAAAAAAGAAAAAACACATATTTATATAAAATTATTTGTATATTTTTTTTAGAATTTGCTAAACATATTTTTAATTATTGTGTATAGAATTATTAATTTATGTATTATAATATAATTTAAAGCATTTATGTTTTTCTTTTAAAAGAAATTAAAGGAAAAAATTTAATGTGCTACTTGAAAAAGAAAAAAAAATAAAGACTAAATTAATATTAAATATAATAAAAATTAAGAGTTTTTTTTTAATAAAATGTTGGACAGCGGGATTTTGTTTAAAGAAATTTAAAAAAATTTCGATATTATTTTTTATGGAAAATTTGTATTTTTACTTAAAATCTGAATTTTTAGTAAAATTTTGATTTTTTTTAGTGAAATTTGTAATTTTAGGTTTTCGCGAAATTTTGAATATTAGTGAGATTTTGAATTTTAAGTAAAAATTATCTTGATCATTTTTACAGTTTGCTATTATACAAATAAGGCACAGAAAATACAGAAAATTTTATTAAACGAACACTTTTCTATACAAAATTTTATTAAAACACACTTATCTATAGGAAAGTTTCGAAATATCTGCTTCCGTGAATTTTTCTCTATTATTTTTTTTTAACACATAAATAACCGTTTTTAATGATAATTTTAAAATAACCGAAAATGTAGCTGTTTACTCTGCCATCTGCAGTTTATTTCTATTAATATGACAAGCAAACTAGTCTGGCAACTATATGTTTTTACTCTCAATTCAAATTTTTACATCTGGTGGCACAAAAAAGATAACAACACAGTAATAAGAAGAAGCATTGTATTTTTTATGTTTTCTCGCAATATTCTCTTGTTTTTATGTGAAAATTAAACTAAAATTAAGAAAATAATTAATAAAATCCGGTAAAAAATGCCCGAAGAATCAAAAGAAAGTAAAGCCAAGAAATTGGCAGCAGCTAGGAAAAAGGTAAATCTCAAAAACCTGTAAATACAGGAATAAAACAATACTTTTTCTTCCATGGCCTTAACAAATGACACGTCACTTGGGGTGGCAGGCAGCAGGCATACAAGAAAAAACAAACAATTATTGATTTATTAAAAACTAATAACTATTAACATATGTTTTTTGTTTAATTCAAACAGTTAAAAGAATATCAGCAACGTGGCACAGGCTCCGGCATACAGACAACTGGTTCTTATGCATATGCAGATTCTGCTACCAATAGTGGTCATGTTAGCAGTAATATTTCGGAGAGATCTGAATCAGAACTACAACTAAATGGTAGTGTTAACGATATAGCCCAAACGGAAAGTGTAAATGAAGTAGAAACCACAAATATTCAACAAAAAGAAGAACATTTACCAATGGAAAATGTCAATTATTTTGCTATGGAACAGCCCATAGTTAAGGCCGAAGAAAATGAAGCCGACAATAGTATTAAGCCTTCCACAATGAACGAGGAAACCTTTCCCGAGGGCTCACAAAACATAAATGCCATACAAGTTCTGATAACCGAAAAGTCTCAACTGACCATGGAGTTAAACAGATTTCGTACTCTATGTCGTGAAAAAGACCTGGAAATGGAGGAACTAAGGGTACAGCACAACAATGCTGCCAAGCGTGTTGAAGAGCTAACACAACGTCAGGTGGATATACAAAAACAACAAGAACAGCAAAGATTACACAATGCTGAGCTGCAGCATAAATTGGCACAAGCTAGAGCTGCCCAGGAGGACAACGCACAACACATCAATGAACTGCAACAGCAGTTAACGTTACGCGATGAACGCCTTAAACAATTGGAA
Source organism: Lucilia sericata (assembly GCF_015586225.1). Classification (NCBI taxonomy): domain Eukaryota; kingdom Metazoa; phylum Arthropoda; class Insecta; order Diptera; family Calliphoridae; genus Lucilia; species Lucilia sericata. The sequence continues at coordinate 17,361 of NW_023996036.1, read as the reverse complement.
TCGGATTTCAAAGAAAAATCCAATGAATTGGAAATGAGTCAATTGCGCATACGCCAGCTGTCCGACGAAAATAATATAACCAAAGATAATCGTGTCGAGTCTTTAACACAAACCCAATTTATGTATGAACAACAAATTCGAGATTTACAGGCTATGGTGCAACAGCTAACACAGGATAAAGAACAGGCCAACACCCAGTATCAGACTTATGTCCAACAGTTAAATGCACAAATTCAACAATTGACCGAACGTAATAATGAACTGATGGATGAGTCTAGCAAATTGCAGGAAAGGGAAAAGCAATGGGTTGATCATATTCAGCAAATGGAAAAGGAAATACAAAAGAATATTAGCAGGCAGGCGGAAGTTAAGGAGGAAAAAGAAAAGGTAAGTTTTGAAAAAACCGAACAACTAAGCCTCTAGGAAAACAGTTTTATGTAAAAAACTATATTCGAATCCGATTTCGAAAATTCGATATTAATTTTTCACTTTTTTCCAGATTTCCTCCCCTGACGTTTCTCCTGCAAACGAACAGCAATTGAAAACCTTACAAGAACGACTCGATGAATTCGATTCCGAACGTTATGAATTTCAATTGAAAATTAAATCACAAGAAGATCGTTTAGCCAGCCTACAGCAGGAGCTAAAGCAAAAAGATATTGAACTGGAACAACTGAGAGAACATTTGGAAAATGTAACCTCCGAACAGCCAGATAAAACAAAACTATTAGCCACCATGGAATCAGATAAAGTGGCTGCCTCACGTGCCCTTTCGCAAAATGTCGAATTGAAAAAACAATTAGATGAACTAGAATTGCGTTTTGTACAATTGACTAATGATAAGGCTGACCTTATGACACGTTTAGATTCGGAACAATATACAAATCGTGAAATGCACACAAATTATGCCGCCATGGAGGAACGTTTAAGGACCATCGATGAACGTTTTAAATTCAAAGATGAGGAAATGATAAGACTTTCACATGAAAATGAAGAATTGAAAAAGAAATTGGAGAATAAAAAGGTAGGAAAAGAATTCTTTATTTTCTTAATTTTTTATTAAAATTGTTGATTTGTACAGATTTATAATAACGAAGAAGAAAACGAACGATATGAGCATGATCATCATGATCATGAGCATCATGATGAACATGATCATGGACATCATGATCACGGCGATCATGATCATGGCAATCATGGACATAATCACGGTCATGATGATCAAGGAAATAAAAAACATGATCAAGATCATGAAAATCATAAACATAATCACGATCATGATCATCATAAACATGATCACAATCATGATCATAGTAAACATGATTACAGTGAAGAACATAAACATGAGCATGATTGCCATGATCATCATCATCATGAGCACGCCGATCATGATCGCGCTGATCATGAATCTTGTCAAGAAGCTACCGAAGAGAACATTACTAACACGACCCTACAACAAACCCCTATAACCCATAAAAAGCCAGTCCAACCAACAACTGGCCACACAACAACTCCTCGCATTGCCACCGAGGAAGCTGTTGAAAAGCTACAACAACGTTTTACCCAACTAATGACCCAATGTGCAGACCTAACCGAAGAAAAACAACGGCTAGAACATTTAGTCATGCAATTGCAATCGGAAACCGAAACAATAGGCGAATATATTGCTCTGTATCAGACCCAGAGACGTATACTAAAACAACGTGAATATGAGAAGGCCGCTCAGACTGCCATGCTTCAGGCAGAACGTGAACAAATGCGTGAACGTTTAACTATGCTTAATAATTTGGTCAATAGTTTAGGTATGGAATTGCCACAAAAACAACACTTGAAACAACAAATCAATGAAGCCTTAACACAACAAAATGCCATAAATATAAACACTACGTATAGCCCAAACATTGAGAATAATACTATAGATTCTTCAGAATCTTCTTCTCCTCTAAATCAAACGACAACAGCAGCAACAACAGCAAAAGATTTAAATTCCCCTGAATCTCAACAGATTCTACACAAAATACAAGATATAATAACGGAAATTAAGGAAAATACCAAAGAATTACCCACCATATCACATTCGGTGGATCATTTAAATTGTTGTTCGGGTAAATTTGAGGTGGTTTAATAATGTATCTCGTCTTCTCTTTAGATAGAGTTGGATAGGATGATATTGCTAATATAATTAGATTAATAGTTTGGCTTTTTTTTTAAGAATAATTACATTCTTGTGTAAATATTTAGAATTTGTACAACAAAACTAAACGTAAACCTAAACTAGGGGACAGAAAATAATAAATTTATTTAATAATATTATGCTTTTTTAAACAAAATAAACAAAGCATATAATGGCATCAATTAAAACGAATTCTTTTACAAATAACAAAAACTATAAGTTGATTTTTGTTTTCAATAACATAAATAAAGCCATTTATTGGAAGCAACTATTCCAAAATAGTTTTAATATTTGGAATTTTGAAGAAATCGAACTTTATTTAAGTAATTTTAAGCTTTTTTTTAAATTCAAACTAGAAAACGAAAATTCGAGCACAATTTTAGAAATTCGAACTTTATCTTGTAAATTGGGTTTTTTTTTTCTCTCGAATTCGATATTTATTAGTGATTTAACCATAATTTCTTAATTAAAAACAAAAATATCTTCAACATTTCGTATTTTTCTTTTATTTTTATTTAAATACTAAATACAAACAATTTAAACTAGTTAGTAAAATTAAAAAATTAAACGCATTTCTATAGAAAACTGTCTAAAGAATAGAATTAAAAAAAAAATCGTTATTATTAAAAACGAAACTAAATGTTAAACCTTTATTTTTTGGTATCCGATTTCTTTGTGGATTTACCCATTGATTTCACTTTGGATTTACCCAATGATTTTGCTTTACTTTCATTTCTTAATTTTACTCCTATTTTTGGCTCAGCCAAATCTTTTGGTTTACACTGACGCGAAGGACGACGTGTAGAACAATCACTAGTTGTTGACCCCGATTCAGATTCTGTTGCTGCTTGGTTGGTAGTTATAGTAGATGGTTTTGCTGGTTTGCGAAATGAATTGCGGCGTGAATTTGGTGTGCTACAGGCAGCATCTTTGAAATTTCCTAACGTCATATCCGTATAATCTAAAGAAATCAAAAAAAGAGATTAGAATATTTTAGAAAATATCTTGAAATACATGTTCCGAAATCGCATTTCTATAGAAAATATTATAAAGAAGAAAATATCACTTTTCTATGGAAAACTGTATAAAGAAGGTGCTTTTCTATAGAAAACTGTATAAAGAATACACTTTTGTATAGAAAACTGTATAAAGAATACACTTTTGTATAGAAAACTGTATAAAGAAGACACTTTTGTATAGAAAACTGTATAAAGAATACACTTTTGTATAGAAAACTGTATAAAGAAGACACTTTTCTATACAAAACTGTATAATGAAGACACTTTTCTATAGAAAACTGTATAATCAAGACACTTTTCTATAGAAATCTGTAAAAAGAAAACATGTTCCTATAGACAAGTAAAAAAGGTTGTTTCCTGTGTTTAAGTACTTTTCTATAGGAGCAATATCTAATCAAATGATTTTTATAAACCCTTAGATTTACCGTCCTCCGCAGACAGATCAAATGCCTGTGTTATGGGTATAGATTTATTTCTCAATGATATATGTCTAACATCACAATTTCTTGGCTCCTGTAAGGTTTCTGACTGATCTGCTGAACGTGTGTAATGTAGTGCCGCCCTATCACCTCTGTCTGTTACAGTTGATTCCATTTCAGAATCTGTTGTATTTTCTTGATCAAATGAATTTTTATTAGTTTTATTCTTTCTAGGTCGTCCTCTTTTACGTATAGTTTTATGAGGAGAATTATTATCTTTACTGGAGTTTTGTGTTGTTGAGACTAACACCATGTTTGTAACATCTTTAAGTGTGGAACGTCTAGTAGTTGAGATGGTGTTGTCAGCAACCGTAATTTCTTCCACACTTTCATACATAGACTCAATATTGTTTTCATCATCAGTCAGTTCTTCTGGATTGTTATCTTCTTCTTCGGTCTCCTCCGAATCTTCATAAATAATATTAAGTGGTTCTTCTTCTGCTTGTTCTTCTTCATCTTCATTGAGGTTTTCTGTAACTTCTGGTTCTGTTGGCTCTTTTTCGGCAATAGTTTGGCTTTCCTCAACATTTTCAACTTCTTCTTCCTCATTAGGCTCCTCCACTTCTTCTTCCTCCCTTGAGCTATTGCTACTTCTTCGTATAGGTGAAGTACTACATACCGATTTACGTGAGTTTAAAATAGAATTTGATCGTTGAAATTCTGCTGTTAATTGTGAGCTACGTCTACGTGATGATCCTGTAGATCTTTCCCCACTATCTGAGGATATTCTAGATATTCGAGGTGTCCTACTCGTTGTCAGCGTCCTAGAAGTTGTAACTTGTCTTTCCCTTGACGGCACATACTTCTGTAGTACGGGCAAAATATCACTATCCGGCTGTACAGTCTGTATTAGATGTATAAAATTTTCAACAGCCCAATTGTAACACTCTTTCCGTAAAATCACACTGCTTTCATGTTTTTCCATTAGTTCTCCTTTTAACTGGATAATTTCATCACAATATAACTTCATGTTTATACGCATAGTTTGTACTTGCTCGATGAGCTCTTTATTTAAATCGCGGTAGTAGCTCATTTCGTGGCAGCTATTACTTTGTTTGTTTATAAAAATTTATTAGACAATAAGATTTCTTTAATAATAAATAATTTTTACAATAAAAGACGCGTTCCTACTTGGTATTTTTTCACTTTTCAAAATGAAAAACAAAAATGCTGTAGCAAACTGTTTTATCTACGGTCACTGTCTTATCAACAAAACAGGGTTGTATTTTGAAGGTATTATTACAAGAAAGCATTAAAGAAGCGATTTTATTATAGAAAACTGTTTAAATAAGACATTTTACAATAGAAAAACAACTGAAAAGACATTTTCTATAGAAAAGTTTCTAAATAACAAAAGTTTATTTTAAGAAACCATAAAAAAAACATTTTTATAATAAAGCATTTGAACTATGTACAGAAGATAGTTTTCTACAGAAAAAATTTTAAAGAAAACACAGTCTATCGGAAACTAGCAAAAGAAGAAATTAAATATACTATATATAAAGATTTTAAATTAAAGAAAACACTTCTATATAAAAAAACAATAAAAAATAAAAATTTTTATCGTATTTTTAAACAAACACTTCTACAACACTGTTAATTTGACAGTTTCCTTTGACGATTCGGCTTATAACCAACTAAGCCTAGCCGTCAATAAAATTTAAAAATCGCCGTTAAAAATGTTTCTTTAGAAAATTTCGAGAATTGTAAATAAAACAAAAATTATTATTTTTCAAAAATATTCTTTTATTATGCTGCGTTTTGATGTTGTTATAACATTTCAATATATATGGTATTGCATGTGTCTCTATGCGAATTGTTTATGTATTTCAAAAGTGCTGAAAACTGAAGCCGGCTTAGCTCATGTAAAATCGCCGCTGAAGTTTTCAGTGCCATACGCCGGCATTATTGTTTGTCGGCACAGGTCTCTCTTGAGTATTGCGAATTTTCACTTCGTTTTGTTTCGTTGTTCAAGAAAGGTGGTTAACAAGGAAAAAACGCGCAAATGTTTTTACAATTTTTTCGAAGAAAATATATGTAAAAATTGTAAAACCAATTTATAAATAAAAGTAAACGATTAACAATTAATAAACGCTATCTAAAAGTAATAATAAAATTAACTAACGAGCGTATAAATATAAAAAACCAGAGTGTGAGTGTTTTAAGTGGAATGTGTGTGGATGAGTAAGAAAAAAAAAAAAAAAGAAATGAACTGAAAAAGAAGTTGGAATTACAGAAAAGAAGTGTAACCAGAAGATTAAGTTGGAAAAGACGAGATTTATCAAAAATTATTATAAAAATTCATAAAATTTTACATTTATTGAATATTTTTTGCAAAATTTTTGTTTCTTTGACAAAATTTTAGTTAAATTTTTTCATATGCTACTCTTGTGACTTTTTCTTTTGGTTTACACTCTTCTTTTTTTGTCATTCTTTTAGCAGCAACTTTTTTCTGCTCTGTTATCTGGACTTCCTTTTTGCTTGTTTTCTTTTCTTTTGAACAAAAAAGTTTTATCAAAATTATTATTTTTAATGTGTTTTGTGTGTTACTTTTGAAATTATAAAAATATAATAATTTAATTTAACTAAAAATAATTTTTTCTTAGTATTTAACGAAATTGTAAAACAAAGTACTAGAAATCGAAAAAAAGAAGACGAATTTTTTTTATTGTGCGTTTAATAATTACAACAATTTGTGTTTGTGTGCTGTCAACACCATCATCATTGTCAAAATTTTGATAATCATCATCAAAAATTAGCATCAACTGAAAAAAAATTCTCAAGGTGAGTTTCTTTTTTTTTATTACTTTCTTTTTCTTTAAAGAATTTATTTATTATTCAAATATCGTTTCAAATTTAGGGTTTTGTAAAAAATTTTTGTTTTGTTGTAATGTGGGCAAGAATTGAAATGAATGCAAAACAATTTGACCCATTTTCATTTGCATCGTATTGTTGTGTTGCGTTTTTTAGGTTAATAATGGATGCATGTAATAAAAATGTTTAAGGATATTTTTGTTTTGTTTTTAATAGAATATGATTGGGGATTAAAAATATTCTGAAAATTGATATTGAAAATAAAATAAATTGAATATAGAAAGATTTCTAATCTTGAAGCTCTAGTTAATATCTATTTTTGTACTAGTTCAGTTTTAGTTCTATTTAGTTCATTTCTAATTCAGGTCTTGTTTAGTTCTAGTTCAGTTCTAGTTTAGTTCAGATCTAGTTCAGTTCTAGTTCTCTACTAGTTCAGTTCTAGTTAAGTTCTATTTCAGTTCTAGTTCTGTTCTAGTTCAGTTCTAGTTCAGTTCTAATTCAGTTCTAATTCAGTTCTAGTTCAGTTCTAGTTCAGTTCTAGTTCAGTTCTAGTTCAGTTCTAGTTCAGTTCTAGTTCAGTTCTAGTTCAGTTCTAGTTCAGTTCTAGTTCAGTTCTAGTTCAGTTCTAGTTCAGTTCTAGTTCAGTTCTAGTTCAGTTCTAGTTCAGTTCTAGTTCAGTTCTAGTTCAGTTCTGGTTCAGTTCTAGTTAAGTTCTAGTTCAGTTCTAGTTCAGTTCTAGTTCAGTTCTACTTCAGTTCTAGTTCAGTTCTAGTTCAGTTCTAGTTCAGTTCTAGTTCAGTTCTAGTTCAGTTCTAGTTCAGTTCTAGTTCAGTTCTAGTTCAGTTCTGGTTCAGTTCTAGTTAAGTTCTAGTTCAGTTCTAGTTCAGTTCTAGTTCAGTTCTAGTTCAGTTCTAGTTCAGTTCTAGTTCAGTTCTACTTCAGTTCTAGTTCAGTTCTAGTTCAGTTCTAGTTCAGTTCTAGTTCAGTTCTAGTTCAGTTCTAGTTCAATTCTAGTTCAGTTCTAGTTCAGTTCCAGTTCAGTTCTAGTTCAGTTCTAATTCAGTTCTAGTTCAGTTCTAGTTCAGTTCTAGTTCAGTTCTAGTTCAGTTCTAGTTCAGTTCTAGTTCAGTTCTAGTTCAGTTCTAGTTCAGTTCTAGTTCAGTTCTAGTTCAGTTCTAGTTCAATTCTAGTTCAGTTCTAATTCAGTTCTAGTTCAATTCTAGTTCAGTTCTAGTTCAATTCTAGTTTAGTTCGGGTTTAATTCTAGATTAGTTCCACTTGGAATCTAGTTAGTTTCTAGGTGAAATCTTTTCTAGTTCTAATTGGAATTTATTTCATTTCTAGTTTAGTTTTAGTTCAGTTTAAGTTCACTATTTTGCAAACATTAACACTTTTTCTAAAATTCTTTTATTTGTTTTTATTATATGAAGTATAATTTTCTCTATTATTCACCATTGTGACTTTTTTTTCATATCTTATCCGCCAAGTTTTAGGTTTGTAAATACAATATTTTTTTTTATATACAATATATAAACGATTTTTTGCTTTAAATGATAAGATAGTAACAAAACTGATTAGGTGTGAGATTGCTGCAAGGGAATTTATTTTAATTTCTATTTGTTTTTATACAAAAATTATGGAAACTACTTGAACTTAACAAAGAGACTTTGCAAAATAATTTGAAAAAATGTTAACTACAAAACAATAGAAATAAATTTTAAATATCATCAAATGCAAACTGAAATTTATTAATAAATTTTAATAAATTTCTTTTTTTTAAGTGCCTTTTTAAATTATAAACAAACAAATCAAGCTATGATCATTTGATTTGTTTTTCACTCCCCCCTACATTGTTTTTGCTTTAGTTGTTTAAAAGTTGCAGTTGTATTTTTCTCGTTTGTTTTACCCCCCTCTGTTAAAAACAACAATGAAACAGCCTACCCACACTCTTGTTTTTGTTTATAGACAATCATTTATGCATATTTAACAGAATAAATTGCCATTTTTTATGTAGTCTTCCGTTTGTTAAATTTAGTTTTGTTTATGGAGAAGTACAAATCATCATAGATTAAAATAGAAAGATTTAATAGATGAATGGAGGTGAAATAAAGCGATGTATGTTGTTAGTAAAGTTGCCAGAGTATTAACAAATTTGATGATTAAATAAAATTATACAATTATTTATTACGAATTTTCTAAAACATGTAAAAGCTTTTAAGGGCTTATAAAAATCTTAAAATAATCAATATATATTCTCAAATTTGGAAACATTGCGTTATGTTTTTGTTCTAATAGTGTCAATTTTAATTTCCTTTTCAAAATGTGTGGTTTAACAAATATACTTTACCCCCCTATGAAATTCATAAAACCTATCCCAACAATTTCTATTTTATACATTTCATTTGTCGATGTTTGTTGGTTTTTTTTCTGTTTCTATGACATTGAACTTTTGTACCTTCTCTCTGCGTTGTTTATCTCATGTGTGTGTGGGAACTTTGACACAATTAACCATAAAAAAAAGATCAACAATAGTGTATAATTGTTATTGTTTTATGCTTTAAAAAGTTAACTTTTTTTTAACCACAACTAATGAACATTTTCAATTGAAATTTAAACTTTTAATATATTTACTTATTTATGCACTAAAATGAAATAAAAAGAAAAAAGGGCTGTTAATTATTTTAGTTTGCACACATTATACAAAGTACAAACACTTTGAATTTATCAACAATTTAATGAGAGCATTTAGAATTTTCAATTAGTTTATGTCATATGACAATTTAGCGTTTTTTTTCAACGAGATTTAGAGTTTTTTATAAACATTAAAACGGGATATAGAATTTTCTATTAGTTATTGTCATATGGCATTTGACAATTTACCGTTTTTTTCGATTAGATTTAGAGTTTTTTAATTGAAAAGTACAATTCTAATTAGTAAGCAACTTTGTTTTAACTACAAAACACTTAAACTAAAGATCAAATTGTATAGTAAAATAAATTTTAATAGTTTCAAGCATTTCTTATAATAACTGGCGATTTTTATCTATAGCTAGTTAGCCACACTGTCCATTTAAATGGTCTTATTGCAACTATTTGTAGTTTTAACGGTTGTCATTATTGTTTATGTTATTTACATTTCCATACAAAAACAAATATTTATTTATGTTTTTGGTACAATATTTATGTGCTGATGATGATGACACCACATGCAGAGCAAAGCTGCATAAAATCACACTATCTCTCACACTCACACAGACAGCAGCATAGAAAACAGAAACTGCGACAAGGCGGCAAATAAATGTGACTACGCGTCGTTGTCGTCGTCAGATGTCATTTGTTTAAAAATGTGTAAATAAACTTTATGTGGGTCATTTGAAAAGAAAAACAAACACAAAACAATACTTCAACATATAAAATCATTAAGAGTCAATGAATTTTTTAAAAGAAGATTAACAATAACAAAATAATATAGAAACAAATCATATAGAATAACCGAAAACAAAAGGTATTTGCAAAAGAATTTTAAGAAAAAAGAAAAAAAAAAAATAACTAAAGTAGTTCAGTAAAATATAATAGGATTTAGGGTGTTAAATTACCGGGTTAAGTTAATTGCATTTTGTTTTCAAAACATAGGAAAGTGTACAACTACTAGATTTAGTTGTTAACTGGCTGGAAGCAGAAATGAAAGTAAAAGTTTTACTTCCTAATGTAAATTGCAATAAAATCTTTTAAGATTTTGCACCACCAGAGTTGCTAGAAAGGTCAGTGAACTTAATAGATTGAAAAGAGTTAAGACTTTTCAAAATTAAGGGTTTAGTAACGAAAATTAGAATTTCTGGTTAGATTTAGAGTTTTTGGTGAATTTTTAGTTAAAATTTTACATTTTGGTAAAAATTTGAATGTTTAAGGAAATATGAATTTTTAGTAAAACTTGAGTTTTAAGTGAAATTAAGATTTTTAGAAAAATTTTAGTTTTTTTTTTTTTTTTGTTAAAATTTTTTTTCTGAAAATTTGCTTTTTATTAACAAAAAGTTTATTTTTTATAAATTTGATATATAAATAAAAATTTTGAAGTTTAGTGACAATTTAAATTTGTAATGAAATTCGCTTAACAAAAATTTGAATTTTTGATGAAAAATTTTAATTTTTTGTTGAAAATTTGAAATATTTAAAAAAAAATTTATATTTCTAGTGAAAATTTGAACTTTTAATAATATTTTCTTAACAGTGTTTTGAAAAAGCTTTTGAAAAACTCTTAAAAAAACAATAGTTTGTCAGTGATGCCACTATATTATTGTCAATAATCGCTAATTTTTTAGCCCCAAAATCAAAAATTTCACAGGTTTAATTTATAAATTTTCAACAATTAAATTGTTTAAGTTAAATCTTAAAAACTATAAATTCTGTTTGATTTCTGATAGATTTCCAACTTGAATATACAATACAATACGTTTCTTAAATCTAAAGAGAAAACATTTCCTTTGTCACATCAACAACTGCCAATTGATTTGACACATAATAGTTAGCTAAATAGGGATTTCCTGGGTTACCATAATAATATTCAGTTTAGGCAGTGAATACATAAATGAATAACTTACCTTGACCATGAAATTTACTCTCTGTACACTTTTTTAAATTAATTAATTTTATTTCCTATAAAATTTTTTTTTTCGTTTTAGATTAGATAAATGATTACAATTATTAGTTTCTTATATTTTCATTAGCTTTTTACAATTTATTAGCCCTTTTTTAATAAAATAAAAAAACATTTTGTACATTTATCACACATTTTACTAAATTGGTGGCTCCCTTTTTAATACATATTTGATTTTACTACTACAAACTTCCGATTAACTAAATAATAAAAAGCTATATTAGTTCAAACACCTAAATTTGGGAGGGTGATTTTGATAAAGCAACCATTAAATGTATAAAAGATTATTGTTTGTACACTGGCCTTTTATTTGTCATTAAATGTAGATAGAAAGCAATTAATACAATGACTAAAATGAATGTACAATCGAAAATAAAAAAGGGCACACCTTGAATTTAGAGCACAAACATTAGACAACATAAAATACACTAGAATCATTTTGTCAAAAAGACTAAGTAAACCTAAATTGTATTGACCAAGGTGGAGTTTTACAACTGAAATTTGAAACAAACCTACAATTATGTGTCCGTGGGTTTTTTTTTTTTTTGCTTTATCACAACTCAATTAAACAATACCATGGCGTATTGTTGTGTGTGTTTTATGCAGAAAATGTAGGCCTGTCATTTTAAAAATAAAACGGAATAAATATTGCAAAAATATAAATAAAACAACATTAAATGATGTAGTTGTCATGATTTTCTCATAAAACCAGAAGTTAAATTTTATATTATTTTTATTGACGTTTAACTCAATATAATAAAACTGTAAATAATTCAAAAGTTAACTGAATCATAATCTGAAACAGTTATTAAAAAGAATGAAATTATTACAATATTGTTCGAAGTAAATTATTTGAAGAGATTCAAACAGTTTCATTCCTAAAATCAGCTGTATTGACCACACTGCATCATAATAACTTATGTTAAAAGTCTAAAAGCTCATTTGGCATCTCTGTTCTATAAACATTTGGCATCATTCCTTTGTTGACATCCTTTCTCTCACATATACTCAGGGCTACCAGATGAATTTTCTTAAAAAATCGTTTAATAAATTCTGTAAATGAAATTTTTAAATTTAATTAATTTACTAAATTACGTTTTATTAAAGATTTAAAACTTTTAAAATTCTGTTAACAAAAAATATAAAGATTTTCTATAGTATTTATAAAGTAAACGTAATTTTGCAACAATGAATGCGAACAAAAAAATTGTCAATGACTCACAACTGTTATTTTTTTTTTGTGCATTTTTCATCTGAATTGTTATTATCATTGCGGTATATAAATTATAGTTGTAAGCAACACATGTATGTTGCATTCATCAAACACCATCATCATTTACAATAACATGATGTATACATCATCAACTTTATTGTCATCATTTCTGTCATGATCAACATGATTAACATCTATAGTTTAAGTAAACCGGAGCACAGTGGGGAGGAATTTGTTAAAAGTGCTGTAAAAGCATACTGCATACATAGTCAAAGATTAGACTAGAATATACTATGGATTATTCTATAGGCTAGACTATAGAATAGACTATAGACTAGACTATAAACTAGACTATAGACTAGACTATAGACTAGACTATAGACTAGACTATAGACTAGACCATAGACTAGACTATAGACTAGACTATAGACTAGACTATAGACTAGACTATAGACTAGACTATAGACTAGACTATAGACTAGACTATAGACTAGACTATAGACTAGACTATAGACTAGACTATAGATTAGACTATAGACTAGATTATAGATTAGACTATAGACTAGACTATAGACTAGACTTTAGACTAGACAATAGACTAGACTATAGACTAGACTATAGACTAGACTATAGACTAGACTATAGACTAGACTATAGACTAGACTATAGACTAGACTATAGACTAGACTATAGACTAGACTATAGACTAGACTATAGACTAGACTATAGACTAGACTATAGACTAGACTATAGACTAGACTATAGACTAGACTATAGACTAGACTATAGACTAGACTATAGACTAGACTATAGACTAGACTATAGACTAGACTATAGACTAGACTGTAGACTAGACTATAGACTATACTAGACTATAGACTATAGACTAGACTAGACTAGACTATAGACTAGACTAGACTATAGACTAGACTATAGACTAGACTATAGACTAGACTATAGACTAGACTATAGACTAGACTATAGACTAGACTATAGACTAGACTATAGACTATACTATTGACTAGACTATAGACTGGATATGAATTAATAACTTCTCCCACTGTGCAGTGTAGCCACATTTTGTCATTGTGCTATTTAAATATTAGAACTCTTTTTTTTCTATTAATTTATTTTATAAATCATTTATAAACACTAACACAAATAGTAAATACGTAGGCAAACACAAGTATATAGTTAATTTTACTATATTATATTGTTTTTCTAAAACCACAAATGCACTCAAGTTTTGTCGTAATCTCAAACACAAATTTTTACAAAAAAACATAAAAAGCGCAACAAACAAATAAAAAATTAAGGTCTAATTTACTTGTTCTACTATAAATTAACTTTATATAGTAAGCAGTAACTGAGCAGCACAACCAACGATCTAGACTAAAAAAAAAAACAATAAAAAATGCTATGAATTGCATTTAGCACACAAAAATTGTAATCGTAAACGCATTTGTAATTATATCTCAAAACAAGTGCTTGTCAAGGATTATTTTACAAACATTTATAAGCATTTCTATACTAAGAACGTGGGTTGGATAAGAAGTGCAGGGGCTTGATGGAAATGGGTGGCGAAATGAGTTAATAAAAAATGTTTAACCCTTTTTTATACAATTAAGCTTTAACTATAAAATTTTGTGGTTAAGAACTATATTTTTAGGTTAATTAAAATCATTATGGTATTTTAAACTTAAATATGGCAATACCATGTCACAGTTAGTACGGCTCAAATTGACATCATTGACTAGAAGTGTTACAAATTAGGTAGTTTTCACTATAAAACGCTTAATATTAATAAATTTTGCAATTCTTTGGAAAATTGCAAACTTTTTAAATTATAAAATATTTATGTAAAATTTCTACTACGTTTTTATTATCCACTACCTGTTGATCACGTTTATAAGATGTCATTCATAAATGACTCATAATCTAAAGGTAAATTACAAATGTTAGAAAAAACCGTAATTAATAATTTGTTTGTATTTGCTTTGGCACTTATTTAATCTATTTAAACAATAAATTTTTTATTTGTTTATCTCTCGTTTTCGTTCCTTTAGACTTTTTTTTTATATAAAACACCTTTTTTCCTATAGATTTTAGCTTGTCAGTACAAAAGTTGACATTTGTTTATTTATGGACTAGTTGTTGTTTAAATTGTAAATAATTTATATACTATAAAGAAAATGAGAGAATACAGGAAAACTAAATTGTAATATTTATAAGGAAACTTTTATTATTTAGCCTTTTAAACTATTTAACTTTTTCATATTTATTTTATAAAACTATGTCGTACTTTTCTATTCTTTTGTTTTAATTTTCAAATAGTTAAGTAAACATTAATGTTTTTACCTCTAGATAAGATTGTGCAAAAAATATTAATAAATTATAAGAAAATTATTGTACTTAATATGATTCATAGGGGTTTTTTATGATTAAGGTTATTGTTTTATAAATGATATAGAAATAAAGTTTTTAATCACTTTTAAATTTAGAGAGATAGATAGATAGATAGATAGATAGATAGATATATAGATAGATAGATAGATATAGATAGATAGATAGATAGATAGATAGATAGATAGATAGATAGATAGATAGATAGATAAAGGTAGATAGATAGATAGATAGATAGATAGATAGATAGATAGATAGATAGATAGATAGATAGATAGATAGATATAGATAGATAGATAGATAGATAGATAGATAGATAGAAGATATTGCGCCTGGTTCCTTTACCAGTGCCTCAAGTTGAAAACCAATCCTCGATCTGCGGTCTGAAAGATAGACCATGACTATAATGCAGACTGCTCAATTAATTTCACTACTTACTAGCTTATAGACTACGATATATACTAGACTTTAGATTCGACTATAGACTAAACTAAAGTCAAGACTATATGGACTAGTCTTTAGACAAGACTATCGTTAGACAAAACTATAGACTAGATTTTAGTCAATTCTAGAATACAATGAAATACTCCAAACCAGACTGTAGCCAGAACTATAATCTTTAGTACTCTAGTCTAATGTCATCGCCCTTTAGTAGAGAAACGTTACAATTTGTATGTTTCATAAATCACGATTTTTCCTCCAATACTTTCGCTTTTATAAACATCAGTTTAAAGTTTTTTTTTACATTTTTACTTTAAACATTATCTTTCATACGTAACATTATTTGCCAATAAAATGTTAAATATTTTATAGGTATGTTTGTATAAGCCTAAACTTTTAGCATTAGAGTGTGTTTATTGAAAAAATAAACGTAACAAATTTGTTTAATTTTCATTAATTTACATAACGTTAAAATAATGTAAACAAATATATGGGAACATCTCGGCACATTGATAGACTTTCAATGAAATATTAGGCGGTATTTAAAGGTATAATTTCATTTAAATTTTGTTTTAAATTAGATTTAACACATGGTCCTTTTTATCTACATACATATATTTTTGACATTATCACTTTAATAAAAGAGTCTGGTATCATTACAAACAGTGCTGTTAATGTATTTTTATATAAATGTACTGAAAATAATTTCTAATTAGTTTAACTGCTGTTTATTTATTGTCGTTTAAAAATTATTCATATTTATCTCCATCACTGAAACACTACTATTACCTTTGTTATATCTCACCACCATTGTCAGTAACTTGTCACTCTAATATTACATTTATTTGCATTTACCGCAAAAAAATCAAATATTTGTTTAATAACACGCCTCTAGTTTTTTTTCTAATGTTGTGTGTTGTCATCACCGTTTTTTTTTTTTTTTTAATTTTTTTTTTCAATATTTATAAACATATTAAATTACTAAAGCTTTGTGTACTTATAATATCGTTTATTTAGAGAAAAAAACTACAATTATGTAATTTCATTTGACATTTGTCTCTAGTTTAGAGGGCTTACAATTAACATCTACCGAAAACGCAATTGTCATCATCAAATCACTTCTCCTAACTGGCTTCTGTCTTACTTACACACTTCTCGCATAATGCACATCATTAGCATTATTTATTTTTAAACAAAATGAGAATTTATTTTTTTTTCATATACATATATAAGAAGAAATTTTTCATTAATATTACGAATTTTTTTAAACTTTTTGTGGCAACACTGTGAAGACAGTTGTTGATTGGGAATGCCTTATTAATATTCTACAGCTGGTTAATCAAAATGTACCACATAAAATACTCACATACCAAAATGTTTCTAATAAATATTAACGTAACAAAAACAGACCACCCCAATCGGTATCTTTGACGAGATTGATGTTTTGGTCAGGTTGGAGAGAGCAACACAAACGGATGGGGGGAGGAGAGGGAGGGAGGAGAACGAGGAAGGCAGGCGGAAAAGGAGGGGAAAGGACACGGGACAACAGAGGAGGCAGGAGCGAGCGAGCGAGCGAGCGAGCGAGCGAGCGAGCGAGCGAGCGAGAGCGAGCGAGCGAGCGAGCGAGGAGCGAGCGAGCGAGAGAGAGAGCGAGCGAGCGAGAGAGAGAGCGAGCTAGAGATCGAGCTAGAGAGCGAGCTAGCGAGCGAGCGAGCGAGCGAGCGAGCGCGCGAGAGAGCGAGCGAGCGATCGAGCGAGCGAGCGATCTAGCATCGATATCTAGATATCGAGCGAATCTATCGATCTAGCTATCTAGATCTATCGATCTATCTATCATCTATCTATATATCTATCATCTATCTACTATCTATCTATCTATCTATCTATCTATCTGTCTATCCGGTTGCTCTGGGAAGTTATAAACTTTCATTAATCATCTGGCAGCTTACATAATGTCAGAATCTAGAACAGTGTTGTCTACATAAAATTCAATACAAAACATCTTAATAACAATAAAATAATAAAAACTAGTACCATGTTTGTTCTAGGGTTCTTTAGTTGAAACGAAAAGTCGACTTTTCGACTTTTTGCATTTAGTTAAAAGTCGACTTTTCGACCTTTCGACTTTTTCCATTTTATGAAAAGTCGATCTTTCGACTTTTCGA
>NW_023996035.1:55000-65464 GCF_015586225.1 Lucilia sericata | reverse complement strand
TTTTTTTTTTGCTAAAAATGTAACAACAATAAAATAATGTGAATTTTTTTAGTTTTTGCTACAAATACATATGATTAACAATTACAGCTTATAAACCTCTAGTGAGAAAAATTCACATAAAACCCTTTTTTTATTAATAAGATTTCTGTATAAATTTCCCAGATAGATTGCTACGAAACAAGATAAATATAATACGCGCAGCATAGGTTTTTGTGAGGGGGAGTCTTGTAAATATTTCCCTGTACAATCTTAATGATGTGTGGTAATAATTTACCACGCGTAATAATAAATTATAAACTATTCATTGTCACATATTCACCATATATGTATGTAATAGTAATCACCTTTTGTAACTTTAGTTTTCTTGTTAAAAAGAGCGAATGAGAGAAAGAAAAAAGTTAAAAAAAAAACAGTATTATGTTAGCAAAACATTGAACTTGACATCAACACTTTTTATATAATTTTTTTTTTTCTTTAAGTATTATTTACAGTTTTATACTTTTTGCAGTTGGTTGTTATTGTTTTAAAAGTACGTAACTAAATATGAACAACAAAAAAGGATGGTAAAATAAAATGTATGAGGTAATTTAATATAAATATATTACATATTTTATAATTTTTTTTAAAGAAAATAGCAAAAAGTGGTAAAAAAGTATTTTTTCAAAAAAAGTAGTAGAAAAGTACTTTTTTAAAAAGTATTAAAAATGAAAAAAATCATTATTAAATGATAGCTGAGGTTATTTTTAAAGATTTTATTAATTTTTATGCAATTTTTAAAAAGTAGTAGAAAAGTACTTTTTTAAAAAGAGCTTAAAGATACAAAATTTCACAAATTTTTATTAATATTATCGAATTTATATAATTTATATTAAAATTCTTCATATTTCACCAACTTTTATGAAATTTTAAAAAAAGTAGTAGAAAAGTACTTTTTCCAAAAAGTGCTAAAAATTCAAATTTTTACAATTTTGTATTTTTATTAGTATGTTTATATGCAATATATTAAAATTTTTCGTTTATCATAATTTTTTACACAATTTTAGAAAAGTAGTAGAAAAGTACTTTTTAAAAAAAGGGCTTAAAGATACAAAACTTCACAAATTTTTATTAATATTAGTCAATATATATAAACTACATATATTAAAATTCATCATATTTCAGCCATTTTAATGCAATTTTAAAAAAAGTAGTACAAAAGTACTTTTTCAAAAAAGTAGCAAAAATGTAAAACATTTTATGATATTAAATTATAAATAATTTTTATTATAAACTATACAAAAATTCTTAATTTTTAGTAAATTTTTATAAAAATTTCAAAAAGTAGTAGAAAACTACTTTTTTCAAAAAAGCTAAAAATTACAAAAATATATAGTTTATCGTTTATAATTAATTTTTATTTAAAAAACTTTGTCAAAATTCTTAATTTTTAATACAATTTTATGATAATTAAAAAAGTAGTAGAAAAGTACTTTTTGAAAAAAGTAGCAAAAATTATAAATATTTTATAGTTTTTGTTTTTAAACGATTTTAATTAATAAACTACACAAAAATTATAAACTTTTAGTACATTTTTATAAAAATGTAAAAAAGTAGTAGAATAGTACTTTTTTCAAAAAAGTGCCTAAAACATCAAAAAATATGGAAAAATTTATTATCTTTCAATATAAACAACTTTTATCAATAAACTATACAAAAAATTTGTAATTTTTAGTACATTTTTATGTAAATTTCAAAAAGTAGTAGAAAAGTACCTTTTTAAAAAAGTACCAAAAACACCCGATTTTAGAGTTTTACGTTAATAATTAAATTAGATTGAAAAACTACACTAAAATTATTCACTTTTACTACGTTTTTATGAAATTTTTAAATAGTAGTAGAAAAGTACTTTTTGAGAAAAATAGCAAAAATGTTATAGTTTTTATTTTTAAGAAATTTTTATTAATAAACTATACAAAAATTCTTAATTTTTAGTGCTTTTTTATTAAAATTTCAAAAAGTAGTAGAAAAGTATTTTTTTTTTTAAAAAAGTGTTTAATAACACAAAAATTTATAGCTTTTTTGTTTATAATTATTAAAAAAAATAAGTTAAGATTTTTCATTTTTAATATCTTTTTATGACAATTAAAAAAAGTAGTAGAAAAGAACTTTTTTAAATTTACCAAAAATTTATTTTTTTCAAGTTTTTAAGCAAGAGGAACAAGTTTTAATGATATTTAAGCAATTTTTATTAAATTTAAAGAAGTAGTAAAAAAGTACTTTTTTAAAAAATGGGCTAAAATTAACAAATTTTATAGTTTTACGTTAATAATTAATTTTTATTCAATAACTATGTGAATATTTTTAATTTTTACTACTTTTTTATGAAATTAGAAAAAAGTAGTAGAAAAGTACTTTTTTTTAAAAGGTGCTAAAAACACCAAATTTAATAGTTTTTCTTTAAAAATTAATCTTTATTAAAGAACTATGTCAAGATTTTTCATTTTTACTACCTTTAAATGAAATTTAAAAAAGGTAGTAGAAAAGTACTTTTTTGTTTTTCTTTAAACATTAAATTTTATTAAAGAACTATGTCAAGATTTTTAATTTTTACTACCTTTTTATGAAATTAGAAAAAGTAGTAGAAAAGTAATTTTTTTGAAAAGGTGCCAAAAACACCAAATTTTATAGCTTTTCGTTTATAACTAAAATATATTGGAAAATATATCAAGATTTATCATTTTTACTACCTTTTTATGAAATTACAAAAAGGTAGTAGAAAAGTACTTTTTATAAAAATTTGTTTTTATAACTTTAATCAATCATTTGTTTGATGATTTAATGACAAATATTCTTTCTTTTATTGTTAAATAAAAATTCCCAAGCATTTTTCATAAAAAAAAACTAAAAACATAACCCATTGTGATAACTATAAACTGACCATTGTGATGCTAAATGTTTACATAGAAAACAAGTTTCTAAAAGAAAAAGGGAAAATTAGTGTTTATTGTTCAATTGTTGAAAAATCAATCAATAGAAAAGAAGAAATATTTCTTTAATTAAACATATTTTAGTTTAAAATTTAATAAAAATCTTTGTTATTGTAATTAAAATGAAAGTGAAAAGAATTTTTAACTTTAGTTACAATAATAACGTTTTCAATGCATACAACCCTGTAACCGTTTAATATTAAAGTTTCTAAACATACATATGTATATGTAAGTAAAACCTTGTTGAACATTTAAAAACAATTTATTTGAAATTTTTTACATTTCATTTAAGTTCATTAACCTTTTAAGCTTTAAAGCAAAATATTTGCTACATTTTCATAATAATAATAAAGTAAACATTTAGCTTGTTTTAATTATTTACACATTTTAATACTTAAAACATTACATGCACAAAGAAAAGCCCCACAAAATGATGGGTAACAAGAAAAAAAGCGAAAGTGTAAATATGTTTATTTACACTTGAATGAATATTGGATAATATCCCAACAAATTACACAGCCACCCTCAAAAAGTCAATGCGTGTAAAAAGGCTATAAGGTAGTAGCTTATTACATTAAAGAAAATTATATAAAGAGAATTTAAGTTATAATGATAGAAAAAGCTAATTTTACAAAATTTTTGCAATTTTTTAAAAAAGTAGTAGAAAAGTACTTTTTTAAAAAGTAGTAAAAACCTGTAAATATTGCATAATTTTCTTTTTTAAACACTTTAAAAGATAAAAATAAAAATTTTAGGAAATTTTTGCAATATTTAAAAAAGTAGTAAAAAAGTAATTTTTTAAAAAAGTAGTAAAACTTAGCTAAAAATATACAATTTTCATTTTCTAACACTTTAATATATAACTATAATATTTTTAGCATATAACATAAAAAGTAGTAAAAAAAGTACTTTTTTAAAACGTAGAAAAAATTAGCCAAATTTATACAACTTTCCTTTTTAAACACTTTAATACATAACTATAACATTTTTAACAAATTTATTACAATTTTTAAAAAAGTAGTAGAAAAGTACTTTTTTAAAAAGTAATTTTTAGCACGTTTCTTTGCAAAAATGTCCTAATTTAAACAAATATAAGAAAAAACTGGCATAATATTCTTAATATTTTAACAATTTTAAAGGAATTAAAAAAAAAGTAGTAGAAAAGTACTTTTTAAAAAAAAATGTCCAAAAATATATCTTTTTAAGGTTTTAAGCACAATGTAATAGTTTTAAATGTATTTTAGGCAATTTTAATGAAACTTAAAATAGTAGTAGAAAAATACCTTTTTAAAAAGTAGTAAAAAACTTAAAAATTTACTAATTTTTGGTTTATAAATAATTTTTATTAAAAAACTATACTAAATTTTCTCATTTTTAATCAATTTTTAGGAAAATTACAAAAAGTAGTAGAAAAGTACTTTTTTAAACAACTAGTAAAAAACTTAAAAATTTTATAATTTCCTGTTTAAAAATAATTCTTATTCAAAAACTATACTAAATTTCCTCATTATTAATACATTGTTAATAAATTACAAAAAGTAGTAGAAAAGTACTTTTTTGAAAATGGCCTAAAATATATATTTTTAAGTTTTTAAGCATAATGCAATAGTTTTAAGCATATTTAAGTTATTTTAATGAAAATTAAAAATAGTAGTAGAAAAGTACTATTTTCAAAAAGTAGTAAAAAACATAAACATTTTATTATTTTTGCTTATAAATAATTTTTATTAAAAAACTATACTAAATTTTCAAATTTTTAATCGGTTTTTTGGAAATTACAAAAAGTAGTAGAAAAGTACTTTTTTTTTAAAAAGTGCAAAAAATGCAAAATTTCTCAGTTTTGTATCTTTATTAGTCAGTTTATATGGACTATACTAAAATTCTTCATATTTTACCAATTTTTAGACAATTTTAAAAAAGTAAAAGAAAAGTACTTATTGAGAAAAGTAGCAAATGTTAAAAATTTTTAAATAAAAATGCAAGCGAATTTGATTTTTACAAAAAAAAAAAAAAATAAATAAATAAATAAATAAATTTCAACAATTTTTAATGGCACTTAGGCAATTTTAAGAGAAATTTTAAAAAAGTAGTAGAAAAGTACTTTTTTATAAAGTGCTTAAATGTCAAAAAAGTTTACATTTTTATATTAGTTTTAGCTGTTTATATACACTACATTAAAATTCTTCATATTTCAGCCATTTTTAAGCAATTTTAAAAAAGTAGTAAAAAAGTACTTTTTTTAAAAGTAGCAGAATTTAAATATTTTTCAATTATAATGCAAGCAGAGATAATTTTAAGAAAATTTAATGAGATTTTATTAACTTTTTGACAATTTTAAAATAGTAGTAGAGAAAGTGAAAAAATATATATTTGTTCAATGTTATTATTAGTGCTAGAATAATTTTAATGATATTTAAGCTATTTTAAGGGAATTTTAAAAAAGTAGTAGAAAAGTACTTTTTTCAAAAGTAGCAAAATGAAATTTTTTTATGTAATAATGCAAGCAGACTTAATTATAACAAAATTTAATGAGGTTTCATTAACTTTTGGACAATTTTAAAAAAGTAGTAGAAAAGTACTTTTTTCAAAAAGTAGCAAAAAGTGAAAAAATATATATTTGTTCAATGTAATTATTAGTGCTAGAATAATTTTAATGATATTTAAGCAATTTTAAGGGAATTTTAAAAAAGTACTAGAAAAGTACTTTTTTCAAAAAGTAGTGAAAATTAAAATTTTTTAAGTAACATGCATGCAGAGTTAATTTTAACAAAATTTAAAGAGATTTAATTATCTTTTTGAAAATTTTAAAAAAGTAGTAGAAAAGTACTTTTTTCAAAAAGTAGCAGAAATTAAATATTTATCAATTTAATGGTAGTAGACATAATTTTAAGAAAATTTAGAGAGATTTCATTATATTTTTGACAATTTTAAAAAAGTAGTAGAAAAGTACTTTTTTCAAAAAGTAGCAAAAATTAGTTTATATGGACTATACTAAATTTCTTCACATTTTACCAATTTTTAAAAAGTAAATGAAAAGTACTTATTCAAAAAAGTAGCAAATGTTTAAAATTAAAAAAAAAATGCAAGCGGATTTGATTTTTACAAAAAAAAAAAAAAAAAAAAAAAAAATAAATAAATTTCAACAATTTTTAACGACACATAAGCAATTTTGGGTGAAATTTTAAAAAAGTAGTAGAAAAGTACTTTTTTATAAAGTGCTTAAATGTCAAAAAAGTTTACATTTTTATATTAGTTTTAGCTGTTTATATACACTACATTAAAATTCTTCATATTTCAGCCATTTTTAAGCAATTTTAAAAAAGTAGTAGAAAAGTACTTTTTTCAAAATGTAGCAGAAATTAAATATTTTTCAATTATAATGAAAGCAGAGATAATTTTAAGAAAATTTAATGAGATTTCATTAACTTTTTGACAATTTTAAAATAGTAGTAGAGAAAGTGAAAAAATATATATTTGTTCAATGTTATTATTAGTGCTAGAATAATTTTAATGATATTTAAGCAATTTTAAGGGAATTTTAAAAAAGTGGTAGAAAAGTACTTTTTCGAAAAACTAGCAAAAATGAAATTTTTTTTAAGTAATATGCAAGCAGAGTTAATTTTAACAAAATTTAACGAGATTTCATTAACTTTTGGACAATTTTAAAAAAGTAGTAGAAAAGTACTTTTTTCCAAAAGTAGCAAAAAGTGAAAAAATATATATTTGTTCAATGTAATTATTAGTGCTAGAATAATTTTAATGATATTTAAGCAATTTTAAAGGAATTTAGAAAAGTAGTAGATAAGTACTTTTTCAAAAAAGTAGTAAAAATGAAATTTTTTTTATGTAATATGCAAGCAGAGTTAATTTTAACAAAATTTAATGAGATTTTATTAACTTTTTGACAATTTGAAAAAAGTAGTAGAAAAGTACTTTTTTCAAAAAGTAGCAGAAATTAAATATTTTTCAATTTAATGCAAGCAGACATAATTTTAACAAAATTTAAAGTGATTTCATTATTTTTTGACAATTTTAAAAAAGTAGTAGAAAAAACTAGCAAATGTTAAAAATTTTTAAATAATAATGCAAACTGATTTTATTTTTTCACAAAAATTAAATTTTAACAATTTTATTGAAACTTCACCAATTTTGAGTGAAATTTTAAAAAAGTAGTAGAAAAGTACTTTTTTATAAAGTGCTTAAATGTCAAAAAAGTTTACATTTTTATATTAGTTTTAGCTGTTTATATACACTACATTAAAATTCTTCATATTTCAGCCATTTTTAAGCAATTTTAAAAAAGTAGTAAAAAAGTACTTTTTTTAAAAGTAGCAGAAATTAAATATTTTTCAATTGAGTTAATGAGATTTCATTAACTTTTTGACAATTTTAAAATAGTAGTAAAGAAAGTGAAAAAATATATATTGGTTCAATGTTATTATTAGTTGATTTTGACAAAAAAAAAAAAAAAAAAAAAAAAAAAAATAAATTTCAACAATTTTTAACGACACATAAGCAATTTTGGGTGAAATTTTAAAAAAGTAGTAGAAAAGTACTTTTTTATAAAGTGCTTAAATGTCAAAAAAGTTTACATTTTTATATTAGTTTTAGCTGTTTATATACACTACATTAAAATTCTTCATATTTCAGCCATTTTTAAGCAATTTTAAAAAAGTAGTAGAAAAGTACTTTTTTCAAAATGTAGCAGAAATTAAATATTTTTCAATTATAATGAAAGCAGAGATAATTTTAAGAAAATTTAATGAGATTTCATTAACTTTTTGACAATTTTAAAATAGTAGTAGAGAAAGTGAAAAAATATATATTTGTTCAATGTTATTATTAGTGCTAGAATAATTTTAATGATATTTAAGCAATTTTAAGGGAATTTTAAAAAAGTGGTAGAAAAGTACTTTTTCGAAAAACTAGCAAAAATGAAATTTTTTTTAAGTAATATGCAAGCAGAGTTAATTTTAACAAAATTTAACGAGATTTCATTAACTTTTGGACAATTTTAAAAAAGTAGTAGAAAAGTACTTTTTTTCCAAAAGTAGCAAAAAGTGAAAAAATATATATTTGTTCAATGTAATTATTAGTGCTAGAATAATTTTAATGATATTTAAGCAATTTTAAAGGAATTTTAGAAAAGTAGTAGATAAGTACTTTTTCAAAAAAGTAGTAAAAATGAAATTTTTTTTATGTAATATGCAAGCAGAGTTAATTTTAACAAAATTTAATGAGATTTTATTAACTTTTTGACAATTTGAAAAAAGTAGTAGAAAAGTACTTTTTTCAAAAAGTAGCAGAAATTAAATATTTTTCAATTTAATGCAAGCAGACATAATTTTAACAAAATTTAAAGTGATTTCATTATTTTTTGACAATTTTAAAAAAGTAGTAGAAAAAACTAGCAAATGTTAAAAATTTTTAAATAATAATGCAAACTGATTTTATTTTTTCACAAAAATTAAATTTTAACAATTTTATTGAAACTTCACCAATTTTGAGTGAAATTTTAAAAAAGTAGTAGAAAAGTACTTTTTTATAAAGTGCTTAAATGTCAAAAAAGTTTACATTTTTATATTAGTTTTAGCTGTTTATATACACTACATTAAAATTCTTCATATTTCAGCCATTTTTAAGCAATTTTAAAAAAGTAGTAAAAAAGTACTTTTTTTAAAAGTAGCAGAAATTAAATATTTTTCAATTGAGTTAATGAGATTTCATTAACTTTTTGACAATTTTAAAATAGTAGTAAAGAAAGTGAAAAAATATATATTGGTTCAATGTTATTATTAGTGCTAGAATAATTTTAATGATATTTAAGCAATTATAAGGGAAATTTAAAAAAGTAGTAGAAAAGTACTTTTTTCAAAAAGTAGCAAAATGAAATTTTTTTATGTAATAATGCAAGCAGACTTAATTATAACAAAATTTAATGAGATTTCATTAACTTTTGGACAATTTTTAAAAAAGTAGTAGAAAAGTACTTTTTTCCAAAAGTAGCAAAAAGTGAAAAAATATATATTTGTTCAATGTAATTATTAGTGCTAGAATAATTTTAATGATATTTAAGCAATTTTAAGGGAATTTTAAAAAAGTAGTAGAAAAGTACTTTTTCAAAAATTAGCAGAAATTAAATATTTTTTAATTATAATGCAAGCAGAGTTAATTTTAACAAAATTTAATGAGATTTTATTAACTTTTTGACAATTTGAAAAAAGTAGTAGAAAAGTACTTTTTTCAAAAAGTAGCAGAAATTAAATATTTTTCAATTTAATGCTAGTAGACATAATTTTAAGAAAATTTAGAGAGATTTCATTATCTTTTTGACAATTTTAAAAAAGTAGTAGAAAAGTACTTTTTCAAAAATTAGCAGAAATTAAATATTTTTTAATTATAATGCAAGCATAGTTAATTTTAACAAAATTTAATGAGATTTTATTAAGTTTTTGACAATTTTAAAAAAGTAGTAGAAAAGTACTTTTTTCAAAAAGTAGCAGAAATTAAATATTTATCAATTTAATGCTAGTAGACATAATTTTAAGAAAATTTAAAGAGGTTTCATTAACTTTTGGACAATTTTAAAAAAGTAGTAGAAAAGTACTTTTTTCAAAAAGTGTTAAAAATTACTTTTTTTAAGTTTTTATGCATTATTGCAGTAGTTTTAATGAAATTTGGGAAAATTTAATTTAATCTTCAAAAAGTAGTAGAAAAAGTACTTTTTTAAAAAAGTGCTAAAATTTACCTAATTTTATAGTCTGCAAGTTCCTTAATGTTAAAATAATTTGTGTAGAAAATTTCTTTATGCTAATGATGGAAAACAAAGCTTTCAAATTGTTTCTTTAAGCAAAACAAAACTCTCTTTGCTGTTGTTGTTATTTTTCAATTATTCTAAACTACTTAATTATATTTAAATACTTTTCAAAACTAAACATTAAAGAACAGTTTACAGAAAACAATTAAGTTAAGCTCATCTCCAGCTAAAGAGTTATTAAGAAACTAAAACATAAGGTAACAAGCCACACAGTAGTTAAAGTAAGAAGATGAAAAAGAAACAAAAACAAACTTCATTTTCTGCATAGTTGACTAGATTATGAGGTCACAACAATTAGCCAAGAGTGAAGAACAAACAAATAGCAAACAAACACTTCTATACAAGACAAGACAAGAACTACTACTAGTGTCTAGCAACAGTCACTGTTTTGCATTTTGACATAGTTTTGTTTTTGTTTAAAAAACTAAGAAAAATAGTAATAATAACAAAAATTTACATAGTATTAGAGTCCCCCATGGAAACTATTGTCTTGCACATTTTATGTTTTTCTAAACTAAAGTCATTATTTGGAGGTGAGAAAGAATATGGGCCAACAAATTAGTTTCTATTATATTGCCACTGCTGGCTTTTATTATTAAGATCTTTTTTAATGTTCCAAAAATAAAATAACAATGAAGTTTTAAACTTCTTTTTAAAATTAAGAAGCTTTCAAATTGTTGT